>NW_025335269.1:2469478-2470387 GCF_004798865.1 Varanus komodoensis | reverse complement strand
TTAACATTCAGATGAAGGAGATTACATTGGGACAAAGAGAATCTTTGTCCCAATGTAATCTCCTTCATCTGAATGTTAAAAGCTGTGCTTGGGACCTGTCACAATTCACATCACTTGACTGTTTATCTGCTAATCAGTAACTAAACACATCTATATCTGCCCTGATTTACTGAGCTTCCCCCCCCCCACTCCGACCATGGATAAATCCGAAGAAAAGAAAAGTTTCTGAAGAAAACCGAAGGTTTAATGGTACGTGGGTAGATTCATTTGCTTTTACTGCTGACAAACTTATGGGGTTTGCTATTTAATGCATGCTGCCCTTTAGACTTTGACTCTGCAGGAAGCTGTTCTCTTACTCAAACTATATGAAAGGAGTCCTACTAGTTTATAATGTAAGATTAAAAATAACAGTTTTTAGTGAATGAACAAGAGCTGCAGCTAAATCATAATGAAGATATAGATCTACTTCTTTGTTTTAAGAAGATTCTTATAAAAAGTCCAGCAACATTATTACGTTGGGAGAGGGATGTGTGTTCAATATTTCACCACGTGATAAAAGGTTGAGGGCACACAGAAGCAGACAGCATTTTTGGTTTGCTGCAGGAGGCATGTTCAAGAATGTTCAAACTACCGCACCATTGCACTCATTTCACATGCTAGCAAAATTATGCTCAAAATCCTACAAGCTAGGCTTCAGCAGTATGTGGACTGAGAACTACCAGAAGTACAGGCAGGATTTCAAAGAGGGAGAGGAACTAGAGATCAAATTGCCAACATATGCTGGATCATGGAGAAAGCTAGGGAGTTCCAGAAAAACATCTGCTTCATTGACTATGCTAAAGCCTTTGATTGTTGTGATCCACACAATCAAAGGCTTTAGCATAGTCAATGAAGCAGATGTTTTTCTGG
>NW_025335269.1:2379152-2469378 GCF_004798865.1 Varanus komodoensis | reverse complement strand
ATTGCACTCATTTCACATGCTAGCAAAATTATGCTCAAAATCCTACAAGCTAGGCTTCAGCAGTATGTGGACTGAGAACTACCAGAAGTACAGGCAGGATTTCAAAGAGGGAGAGGAACTAGAGATCAAATTGCCAACATATGCTGGATCATGGAGAAAGCTAGGGAGTTCCAGAAAAACATCTGCTTCATTGACTATGCTAAAGCCTTTGATTGTGTGGATCACAACAATCACTGTCACCCTGCCTAATTAACTTATATGCAGAGCACATCATGAGAAAGGTGGGCCTAGATGAATCACCAGTTGGAATTAAGATTGCTGGGAGAAATATCAACAACCTCAGATATGCAGATGATACCACTCTAATGGCAGAAAATGAAGAGGAACTAAAGAGCCTCTTGATGCGGGTGAAGGAGGAGAGTACAGAAATTGGCTTGAAACTCAACATTAAGAAAACTAAGATTGTGGTATCCGGTCCTGTCACTTCCTGGCAAATAGATGTGGAAGAAATGGAGGTAGTGACAGATTCTATTTTCCTGGGCTCCAAGATTACCGCAGATGGGGACTGCAGCCAAGAAATTAAAAGACACTTGCTCCTTAGGAGGAAAGCTATGGCAAATCTAGACAGCATACTAAAAAGCAAAGACATCACCCTGCTCACAAAAGTGCATATAGTCAAGGCTATGGTTTTCCCAGTTGCAATATATGGCTGTGAAAGCTGGACCATAAGGAAAGCTGGACCATGAGTGACAAAGGATTGAGGCCTGTGAAGTGTGGTGCTGGAGGAGACTCCTGCGAGTCCCTTGGACCGTAAGGCGATCAAACCAGTCAGTCCTACAGGAGATCAACCTCGACTGCTCTTTAGAAGGCCAGATACTGAAGATGAAACTCAAATACTTTGGCCGCCTAATGAGAAGGAAGGACTCCCTGGAGAAGAGCCTAATGCTGGGAACAATAGATGGCAAAAGAAGAAAGGGATGGCAGAGAATGATGTGTCTTGATGGAGTCACTGAAGCAGTTGGTGTGAGCTTAAGTGGATTCTGGGGGAAGGTGGAGGACAGGAAGGCCTGGAGGAATGTTGTCCATGGGGTTGTGATGGGTCGGACACAACTTTGAGACTAACAACAACAACATTTCCTAGAAGCATGCCAGGATAGGGTAGGTTAACAATATGAAGATAACTTTCCCCAGGAAGATGGCAGTCCTGAGAAGCATTCTTGTGTCAATGGATATTACCCCCGCCCCGCAAACACACACACAGAAAAGGAGTGCAACTGTGTTGCTGAATGGTGTATAGCAGTTTTCCTATGGTACACACCAGATTCATTGGACTACAACTTACAACTGATTTCCAGATCTGAGCAAAATCATCTGAATTATTTTATGTCCTTATGTAATACTAACAAAAATGATTTTGTTATAGAATCAGGTTTTTCTGGCAAGACATTTTGGAAGGTCTCAGTACACAATTTTGGATTCAGCAAGCTGTGCAGATCTTACTGCTATGAGGCGTCTGGCATGACAAGAAGGCTTAAATATCATTGCCCCCAGTTGACATCTTAGAAGTTTCCAGCATGATTTACTACAGCCAGAGACAGCCTGTATCATATTCCACCTATCTCTGATATATAATTCTGGAATGAGTCTGAACCCACCCTACTGTCCCCACCTCAAAATCTGGAAGTCATGTTGCCTAGCTTTGATTCTTGTTGGGCTAGACATGTTTTCTGAAACTTGCATGTCCTCCACATTTTAAATACGCCTTTGACCATATTTAATTGGACCTTTGAAACAGATAGACCATAAAAAGCACATAATATTTAAGTGCCCTTGCTTAAGTTTCAGTATCCAAGAGTTATTTTCCTTCATTTATGTTTGGTTCTGCTTCCCAGAAAAACTCAATTGGATGTCTGGATAGCTATTTGCCAGCCACCACATATACAACTGAGATAGACAAAACAGCAGTATTTATTCAAATTAACAAGAAGCAGCAATGGGAAAAAACCAACACAGAAAAAACCAAAAATTTATTCCCAAGTTCGAAGCAAAGATAAATGCCTCTGAGTTTAAGCTTAACTTTTAACTTTCTGTTGCATGGACAATAGTCATGACAATAAGGCTTCAGGAGTGGACTGTAACCCTATTTGGCTGAACAGCAACTCTGCTCTAACCTCTTTAGCACACTCATGGTAAATTCTTGCTACCAAATGTGTCATTTTTGCTTTCATTGCAATGCCACAATAAGCTGCACAACCTATACAAATGGTAAAGTAACTTGCCCCAATAAGTAGTTTATGATTACATCTGGCCATTGATCCTCTAGGTGGCAGCATGCCCTGAACAGTGAATAAATGTGATTTTGTAAAGACGGTTCTTCATAACCATTTGATCATACCCATTTTTCTCTCAAGGTCAATATTAGTGGTTGTATTCAATGTTAGGATTAGTTAGAGTAGACTCATAGAAACCAATGGGATAAGTTAATTCAGTATTGGATACATATTTTTCTTGGTCATGCTAAGGTATGATGGCCATGGATTTCTATACCTACCTGCCTAACATAGTTATTTCTCAAAATTCCATCACACTGAACAAAAAACAGAAGCAAGGATGGGGTTATACCAACAAAGGGGGAAACTTATGCAGATGAAATAGGCTTGCTTCTCAGTAGCTGAGCTTGTTTGATTACAGATACCATTGTAATTAGAGCAAAACCCATTCTCCCTTCACCCTTCTGACACTAAGTGGCCCAGTGCTCACTAACAGGGATGACACAGGGGATTGCAATATGTGTATGATCTGTAAGCAAAGGATACTTTAAGTCAGCTTTACCCAGCTTGGTGCTTTTCAGATGTGATGGATGATAATTCCTGTCATCTCCAGCCAGTACACTACACATCTGTAGTGCACTTGGTTGGGAAGGCTGATTTTGGTAAACATCCCTATAAGGCAGTTCATTATAATTTCCATATGTTATATTTAGCAGGGCAAATGGGAACCAGGGTGAGAGGAAGTGGTTTACCTAAGTCCACTTTGCAAGCTCATAACCAAGGTGAATATGCACTGGGGAATATCCTGGTTAATGGCTTATGTCTTTAGCTATCACTCAAATAATGAATGATCATGAACTAATTGGTCAGTTTATACTTGCATCTCTTAAGTAAATATGGTTATATTTTTCTTAGCAAGGAAGGAATTGGCTTTCACATCCTTCTGAACAGTCTAAATTTCAATCTGCAAACACTGTGGGCTGCACAGAATTGTACACTATCAGCAGAGAACATGCAGGTAACAGTTTTCTACTTTGCCAAAAGTGACTTACCCAAATACTAGGTTGCAGTAATTCTATTGCTGGTTGCCAGTAGCAAAGCAGTGAAGCCTATCAGAGTGTTTGTGGAGGATGATTCGCATGCTTATTTGATATTTGTTTGAGCCTAGGTTTGGGCTTACCACTTTTACAACTTCAGAGTCCCTTTTGCTATTGGAGGTAATGATAGAGACTAAGCAGTAATATTGACCCACAAATTATATTTACAAATAGGCATGATAGGTGAATAGGTATGATATGCAGAAACTTAGTGATGAACAGAAAAGAATATTAGAACAGTCTGTTTTGTCTAAACTATAGAATACTATTTTTTCATCTGTGCCAGAAAGGTGAATGGATTTTAGGTTATAGAAACATAGCAACAGAGCAAGTCAGAAGGGGCCTCCCAGGCCGTCTAGTCTGACCTCTGGCACTAGCCGGCTCCGCTCACAACATGCCCACCATGTGGACGTCCAGCCTATTCTTGAACACCCGCACCGATGGGGCCTCAACGACCTCTCGTGGAAGCCCATTCCACACCCTCGGGGTCCTGACTGTCAGGAAGTGCTTCCTGGCATCCAAATGGAACCTTGGCTCCCTGAGCTTTGCTCCATTGGAGCGCGTCCTGCCTACTTTTGCAGGGAAGAACAGGTCTCTACCCATCTCCATGTGACATCCCCTCACATACCTGTATGTCACCAACATACCCCCTCTGAGTCTCCTCTTCTCCAGGCTGAAGAGACCCAGTTCCCTCAGTCTCGCCTCATACGGCATCCCCTGCAAACCAGCCACCAACCTTGTGGCCCTACAATGTACTGACTCCAACCTGGCTATATCCTTTCTGTAATGAGGGGCCCAAAACTGAACACAATACTCCAGTTGCGGGCGCACCAGAGTCGTGTAGAGTGGCAGTAATACCTCTCTTGATCTAGAAGCCACACTTCTGGCTATGCAACCAAGGGTGGCGTTCGCCCTCTTGACCACCACATCACACTGCTGACTCATGTTTAGCCTGCAGTCAACCAGCACCCCGAGGTCCCTTTCACAAGTGCTGCTCTCCAGCCACTTCTCACCTAACCTGTACTTATGACAGCTATTCCTATGCCCCAAGTGCAAGACCTTGCACTTATCCACATTGAATGCCATCCTGTTGTCTCCTGCCCACTTCCATAGTCTGTCCAGATCCAGTACCTGCTCCTCAGTTGTGGCCACTGCTCCAGTTTTAGTGTCGTCTGCGAATTTGATCAGCAGACTGTTCACCCCTTCTTCCATGTCGTTAATGAAAAGATTAAACAGGATCGGCCCCAGGACAGAGCCCTGGGGGACCCTGCTTGTCACTGGCCACCATCCCGATGATTCCCCACTAATGCTTACCTTCTGCTTTTGGTCAGTCAACCATGCCCTAATCCACCGGACAGTGCTTTAGTGTATCCCAAAACTCCTCAGGTTCTCCACCAGGATATCATGGGGCACTTTGTCAAAGGCCTTGCTGAAATCCAGGTATACCACATCCACAGCATCCCCTCCATCTAGCCATCTCGAAACCTTGTCACAGAATTCCACAAGGTTTGTCTGGCAGGACCTGTTTTTGCGGAAGCCCTGTTGCGTGGCTGTCAGCCTCCCTTCCCTATCTAGCATCACTAGATGTCTCTCTATTATGAGCCTTTCCATTGTTTTTCCTACAATGGACATAAGGCTAACAGGTCTATAATTCCCCATGTCCCTTCTACTACCCTTTTTGAAAATTGGGACCAATGATGCCACCCTCCGGTCCTCTGGAACTTCACCCGTTCTCCACGAGGTCTCAAAAATGGAGGCCAGCGGGCATGAGAGAACCCCTGCCAACTCTCTAAGTACTCTTGGGTGTAACCCGTCAGGGCCTGGTGCCTTTGTAATGTCCAATGCCCTGAGGAGCCCCTCGACTTCAAGGGGGGTGACTCTAATCTGTGCCCCTAAGTCCCCAGCCTCATCTAATCTCCTATGCAGATATCCCCCATCCTTCTTTGGGGAGAACACACAGGCAAAATGGTCATTTAGCATCTGTGCCTGTTCCCTCATATCAGTCACTGGATCTCCTTCCTCCTTATTTAGTGGTCCCACCACTTGTCTCCCCTTCCTCTTCCAATCTACATGCTGATATAAGCCCTTTTTGTTGCTCTTGATATTCTTGGCAAGTCTCAGCTCGTAATCAGCCATAGCCTTGCGAAGAATCCTTCTGCAACGGGCCTCCTCCTCCCGGTATACCCTTTTGTCTATTTGCCCCAGTACCCATTTCCTATGGAGGTTCTTCTTTCATCTAATCCCTCTAACCACCTCCTTTCGCATCCATGGCGGCACTCTCATCCGCCTCCCCACCTTACTGACTAGAGATATCGTCAAGGCTTTCGCCTCCAAAACCTCCCTTTCGAGTGCTATCCACTCCTCCTCAACTCGCTTACCTTCCAGTAACCTATCCTAGGAGACTTTCCCCAGTCTGGCCTTCAGGTGGCCAAAGTTGGCCCTCTTGAAGTCCCACCTTCTAGTGCTCGACCTGCTGCACGTCCCCAGTCCCCTGATCTCAAAGCAAAGGATGGAGTGATCACTCGCATCCAGAGCTCCCGTAATCTGTACTTCATCTATCAGCTCCTCCCTATTGGTCAAGACCAAGTCAAGGATGTTTCACCCTCGTTGCCTCTTGGACCCTCTGTGTGAAAAACCCTCCCTCTATAGCTTCTAGAAAGCGACGTGACCAGGCTGTCACCGCCGAGTGAGTCTCCCAAGTAATATCCAGGAGATTGAAATCTCCCATAATTACTGTGTCTCTCCCCCGAGATATCCTTAGAATCTGGCCTGTCAGCACGTCATCCAGGGTCTCAAGTTGACCCAGAGGGCGATAACATACCCCCACTGTCAGGTCGCTTTCCCTGTCAAAACCCCTAAGTTTCACCCAGACTGCCTCTACCGAATCCCCATCTGTGCTGCTTTCTATCTCACTGCATCCTATCCCTTTCCTGACGTATAAAGCCACGCCCCCACCTCCCTTTCCCTTCCTGTCCTTTCTAAAATGGTGATACCCTTCTATGTTCACATTCCAGTCTTGCCTTTCATCCCACCAAGTTTCTGTGATTCCCACCAGGTCATACCCTCCTATTCCCAGGAGAGCTTCAAGCTCTTCCTGCTTATTACCCATGCTCCTAGCATTGGTGTACATGCACCTCAACTCCTTCCCACCACTTCCTTTCTTTGGAGTCCCAGCCTCCTCCTTCCTCCCATCTTCTCTGATACCTCGCCCCTCTCTGTAGGAGTTCTGTCAGTCCCTGCAGTATCTCTAAAACCCTGCTCCCAGAGCCCTGATCCTCCCCCCACACTTGTCCAGTGCAGACACGTTACTGGGGGGCCTGAACCCCCCACACCGGCTCAGTTTAAATTCTTCTAGACGAAGCTCGCTAGAGCATCTCCAAAGGACCTTTTCCCCATCCTCATGAGGTGTAACCCATCCCTTGCCAGAAGTCCATTGGCAAGAAAACAAGTGCCGTGGTCGAGGAACCCGAAGTGTTCCTTCTGGCACCACACCCTAAGCCAGTCGTTCACCTCAGAGGCCCTCCTGTCCCTTCCTAGCCTAAATCCCCCGGAAAGGTAAGATTGACGAGAAGGCCACTTGGGCCTTCAGCTCCCTGAGTTTCTTCCCCAAGGCCTCAAAGTCCCTGGTGGTCCGAACCACACCCTGCCTGGCCACATCGTTTGTGCCCACATGGATCACCAGGAGCGGCTGGTGACCCCCGGAGCGAACAAAACGCTCCACTCTGTCCTTCACATGCTGGCTACGTGCACCGGCAGGCAGCAAACCTCCCTTGTCTCCAGCTTGGGGCGGCACATGGCCACCTCAGTGCCCCTCAGCAGGGAGTTCCCAACAACAATCACCCACCGCCGTACCTTCCCGGTGCTGGTGGGCGGCCGTGCCCTGGCCCTTGCCTCTCCCGCAGCGGCCCCCTTGCCGCCTGACGTCCCAGACTGTGGGCCCTGCTGGTCCCCTGAGGCCTCTTCAGCCCCAGCCTCCCCAAGTGGAGAGAACCTGTTTCCCAGCTCCAGATTGGTGCCAGGAAAAGGAGGATGCTGTGCTGGCCTCCTCCTCCTCCTGTGGGTGACATACCTCCATGTCTCCGCAGCTGCTCCTCCTGTGGTCTCTCCCTCAACCCTCTGTCCAGAGTGGGGCTACTCCGGGGGGGGGGGCTGGAGAGCTCTCTCGGCCCTCAGGCACCTCACCTCTTCTAGCGGGAACACCATCTTGCACCGAGGGCAAGTGTAACCCTGCCTCTCCTGGGGGAGAATGGCGAACAGGTCGCAGCTCTCGCAGCAGACAGCAACACCTGTGACCCCCGCCAAGGCCAGCTCCTGGTCTGCCATCGGTATCCCTTCCTAGACCTTACCTTGGTCCCCTGCCTTGTTTGTCCTGCAGTTCCTCTCACTTGCCCAGTTCTCCCAGACAAAAACCCACTTGCACACACACACAAGGATAAAATAAACTTAAATTTAAATTGGAAGAAAAACAAAGCAAAGCACAGCACAAAAAACACACAAACCTGTGTGCCCCAGGGAAGGGAATCCTGGAGAGCCTGGGCCACAGCTAAGGGACGCACACAAGGGACAACGTCATCAGTCCCTCAGGCCGGTGGCCTCGCCCCTGCTCCCTCCTGGCCCCTCTAGCCTCTCTGGCCCGCCCCCCCTTCCTCTCTGCTCCCCTGCCCAGCTCCTGTCTTGCCTTCGCCAGTCCCCTGGCCACTCAGCACTCTCTCCCAGCCTGTGCCTCTGCTGCACTGCTGCGCTGCCAAGAGGCCAGAGCCAAAATGGCTTGTAGTGGCTGAGCGCGGCCTTATCAGTCCCTCAGGCCGGTGGCCCCGCCCCTGCTTCCTCCTGGCCCCTCTTTCAATGTTGGAATAGGTGTTATGTAGCTGGGACCTGTGAATGGATAAATATATGGATATTTGGTCTGCTTTTCTGAAGCATATGCCTAACTGTTTCTATTGTTTATTGCTAGCCGAATCACTCACAAACTCTCTCTCTCTCTCTCTCTCTCTCTCTCTCTCTCTCTCTCTCTCACACACACACACACACACACACACAGAGAGAGAGAGAGAGAGAGAGAGAGAGAGAGAGAGAGAGAGAGAAATATTTCATATATACTTATTGTCATTTATTTTAATTAATATAAATGCATTTGTCTTTATATGACTGTTTGGTGAAATTCACATTAAAACAAAGTATCTTCCACACCATGTTCAACTGTGCTGTATTTCAATTTAAAATGTAATATTTTTCCTGAATTTGCATCTACACACATAAATCAGTGTATGCAACTTGGTGTCCTCTTTTTTAGTGATATATGTCCTCTTTGTGGGCAATTCTCAAGTGGACACTCTTCCCTGTGGTAACTTTTCCAATCACAAATGAATGTATGAGCAATTTAATTAATTACCAAAGAAAATACAGTTTGTATAAATGCCAGTACTTATTACTTTAAAAGTAAAGCAACAAACAACTTTTGTCTAAGAATTCAATTGTTTTGATGAAATTGTAGCCTATGAGATTTTCCCATTTTTATTAGTGTGTTTAAATGTTGATGTCACATGCTATATTTGTGGATTGACCTTGGCACCTCCCTTTCCTATCTCCCCTTTCCTTTCTTACTTTATCTTTTGAAAAAAATAAAATAAAAGAACCTGTCTTGGCAACCTTGGTACCAGAAGCATACTAGGATGCATTTCCTTAACCACAGGGCCCATCCTCTTTACAGAGCCTTGGGGTTTCACTGGTGGGATGCCATCTCACCAGTCCCAGTGGAGTCAGTCCCTGCTGGAATCAAGTGCTGTGGAGACTACTCTCACTCTTCTCTTTCAGACTGAGACAGGTGCTTGTATGGACCTCCTCATTGTGCTGAGGATCCTATGATCTATGAGGATACTCTCAGGACTGAGATGCCTTCTATGATCCTTGGTACTGATGAAAGTTCCATCCCAAGCCCTACTTTTTTCAGAGACCCTGAATTTTGGATGTCTGCATTACCACTTCCAGTGGCTCCCCCACTGCCAATTTCTTGGTCTGTGACCCTTCAAGAACTCCACCTCCACCATATACCACTACATTGATCATTATCTCCTGCCCCTGTATTCTCCAGACCAAGGGTTGGCAACCTTTAACACTCAAAGAGCCATTTGGACCTGTTTCCCACACAAAAGAAAACATCGGGAGCCGCAAACCCCTTTTGACATCTAAAATGAAGATAACACTGCATATATCGTTTTTTACCTTAATGCTATGTATATCTTCATTATGATTTAGCTGCAGCTCATGTTCAGTCACTAAAAACTGTTATTTTAAATCTTATATTAAAAACTAGTAGGACTCCTTTCATATATTTTGAATAGGAGAACAGCTTCCTGAAGAGTCAAAGTTAGTGCTAAAGGGCTGCATGCATGCATTAAACAGCAAACCCCATAAGTTCATCAGCAGCAAAAGCAAATGAATCTACCAACGTATCATTAAACGTTTGGTTTTATTCAGAAACTTTTCTTCGATTTATCCATGGTTGGCCTATGCGGGGGAGGGGGGGGTCAGTAGACACGGGTCCGCAGATCAGCGGCTGTGCTGGAGATATAGGTGTGTTTAGTGACTGATTAGCAGATAAACAGTCAAGTGCTGTGAATTATGACAGGTCCCAAGCTCAGCTTTTAACATTCAGATGAAGGAGATTACATTGGGACAAAGAGAATCTTTTCAGCAGCGTTTCGTGTAACATGAGAGCCTGCAGGAAGCTTGTTTAGCAGAGGAATGTAGCAATTTACTTAACTAGCTGATTTACTTAACTAGCTAGCGCTGCGTTCCTGAGTGGCGCTTCGGGCAGATCTGTGCGTGTTTTGAGCGACGGAGCCGCAGCAGAGGGGTTCAAGAGCCATGTGTGGCTCCGGAGCCGCGGGTTGCCGACCCCTGCTCCAGACCATGGCCAGAGTCTTCAGCTTCTGGTACAGAAGACTACGAAACAGATATAGCTTCATCATCATTGGTAGCCCATCCCTCTCATCTCCTGAAATGGCTGTGGGAACCTAGAACTGAGCCTTTCCATCCAAAGACCTGGATCAGTTCTTAGATCCAGTCCTCCCAATAGACCAGTCTCTGGGCCTTGAAACACAGCAGCTGATGGAGAGAACAAGGGACCCAGTATTTGAAGTACTCTATATGGAGGTGTTGACCCTTATTGTGATGTTGTTTCTGTCAACATTCTTGTAGATGGTACAGCATTCATGGAAGTTGCCATCTATGATGTCCAAAAGGCTCAAGAATATGTACCGGCTGTAGCAAAAACACACGGCCTTTCTTTTCCAGTATCTGCAACCAAAACCTATCATCACTGAGACCGCCCAGGAAAGTTCACATTGGGAACATTCTATACCAGTGGTTTCCAGCCTGTGGTCTGTAGACCCCTAGGGGGACACAATGTCATCACAAGGGGTCCGCAAAAGCTTGAAGAAATGTTATGGTTTTTTGGAGTTAAATTTGAATGAACAAATTTGTGAGTGAATGAAAGCAAGAGGGTGTGGGAAATAGAACAAAATCTTATTTTTTCATGCTTGTTTTGTAAAACTTGGCTTTTTTAACCTATTGATTCAATTAAAAACAATCAGAGATATAAATCAGCTACAAAAGTTACTGTCTGATGGCAAATAGCTGTGTTGGTATTTCTGCACATGCTGAGAACATGCAAGTGAATGACTCTGAGTGACAGAGAGAAAGCCCATGACATTTCTTGCTATCGCGCAGACAGAGACCACTGGGCAGAGAAAGCCGAGTCAGTCATTGTCAGTGTGAGTGAGTGTTTGGACTGATATTTTAATCATCTTCAATTTCCACTAACCATTTGGTTATAATTCGTTAAGGTGGTTTTTCGATATTGCTGCAGTGGATTTTGTGACAGTGCATTTCAGTTTAGTCCCAAGATGGATTGCTGGCTGAATTTGAAACATAAAGGAACTAATGATTTTGATGAGGGTGCATCCTGTTCAAAGCAAAGTGAGGCTTCCAGTCATTTAAAAAAGTATCTCCGTTATAGCAAGGAATATCTGTCAATAGGCTTCATGTGTATAGGTCTTGATGACAAGCAACTACCACAGTGCGTGTTGTATTATGAGGTACTGTTCAACGAGGCTATGAAACTGTCAAAATTGTGAAGACATCTTGCTACCAAACATAAGGAACATGCTACAAAGAACATAGACTTTTTCAAAAGTAGGGAGCGTGAGCGTCGGGAAAGTAAGAAGATAGTAAAAAAGACTGCAGCTGGTTATAACAGTGAAAATGCAGTGACGGAGGGCCTCATTTCAGGTTACTCTACTAATAGCTAAACCCAGAAAACCACAAACTATAGCCAAAGAACTTATATTATCTCCTGCAAAAGTAATGGTTTCTGTGTTGATCAGTGAGCAAGCTCCCAAAGACCTTTCTATAATACCTTTATCAAATGACACAGTTAAGAGGTGAATCAATGATTTGGCTGCCAATACTAAGGAACTATTATTAGAAAGAATTCATCAATCCCCCTACTTTGCACTGCAACTGGACGAAAGCATGGACCTAACAAAGTGACCTTACTGTGCTACATTAGGTATCAGCATGAGAGAAATGTTTTTGAAAACATGCGTTTAATCTTCTCATTGGTACACACTAGAGCTGAGGAAATATTCAACAACTTAAACAAGTTCATAGCATCTCATGACATGGACTGGTCAAAATACGTTGGAATTAGCACAGACAAAACACAAGCAATGTCTGGAAAGCTTACCAGGCTTGTAGCACGGATTAAGGAAATCATGCCTTCAGTGGCTTGGTACCACTGATGCATGCATAAAGAAGCCCTGGTGGCTAAAACAGATTGACATATATCCTCTTCACTACAAATGTGAAAGCACTTGAGGAGAAAATTGGAATAAATTTTGATGCAGTCTAGTGCTTTCAAACTTGACTTATGACTTGCTGGTCTATATTCAGAAAGGATATTCAACAGGGATCCATTGAGAAAGAATGTTCAGAAGCACTGGCCTATTGAAACAAGGACATTGTAGGGTAAAGGGGACCTGCTGTGTGTGCACCCACGCATGAGCCTGCCGCCACTCACCTTGACCCGCACGCGGGGAAGCAGCAGTTTGCTCACTCGGGGAAAACGATCTCCAAGTGAGCAAGCCGCTGCCTCGTGCACCCACCTCGCGGTGCGTGCCCGCCCCCCCCTGCCCCTCACCCCCCCCCCCCCCCCCGCCCCCCCCCCCCCCCCCCCCCAGCATGCATGCCCACACATGTCACCCCCGCACTGGCCCACGCACACCGCTGGCACCACCTCTCTGGCCTGTGCCCAGCACCGGCAGCTTTCAACTGGCCCCCTGGTGGAAAAGTTTGAGGACCCCTGGTCTAGAGGCTTGAAACATGTTATCTGTGGGCAGAAAGGGAGTGCTGGCCTCAAAAATGCTGCTCAGCCTTGACTTTTGGAAAATCTTCATCGGAGTGTTCTAAGTGTTCAAATAACTGAACACAGAGCAGTATGGTTCATGTATAGGAAGAAACTAGCAGAAATTGGGCGTTTGGAAAATCTACTATCAGGGCTGTGCATTTCACCCCCATTTTAGTGTTAGTGTTGTAATTCAGCTTAGGGTTAGTGTTAAGAAAACGGGCCTCCGCAACAGGGTGTGCAGGCTTGAACCATGTTTACCATGGGCAGAATGAGGGGGGAAATTTTGCTTTTTTTGGGATTTCAGAAAATTTGTATTTCAGCATGTGTATATCAGCTCAAGAATTGTACATTGGAAGAAGGTCATTGTAGGGTAAAGGGTGGAAAAATCTTCACCCACTGGATTGTTCTGTGTGTTCAAATGACTTAACACAGAGCAGAGTGGGTCAGGTATGATGTTCGTCCATCGTTTTCTATGAGGACCTTGACATCTAACGGGTTGTGAGTTGTCCACAGTGTGTCCGCAGGTGGCTGATAAGGCCGATACGGGCACGGAGTGTTCTGCCACATGTCAGACAGACATGCGTGGGCACCACTGTTGCAACGTTTGCAACTCTGGCTTTACGGAGTGCTCGCTTCTCTTGTGTTATGGTTGTCCTTCTGGCTTCAGAAGTTTGGCAGACTTGGTGGATCAGCGTGCGCCATGTCGATCGGTCTTGTGCCAGGGTCTCCCAGGAGGTGGTGTCAATAACCAGGGACTTGAGAGAGGCTTTCAGCATGTCTTTGTATTGCTTCTTTTGTCCCCCATGCGATCGCTTTCCTTGAGACTGCTCACCATAGAAGAACTGTTTGGGGATGCAGTGGTCTGGCATCCTTGCAACATGGCCTGCCCAGCGTATCTGGGCTTTCATCAGCAGGGTGTGAACTGATGGCAGGCCTGCTCTGGAGAGGACCTCTGTGTCTGGCACCTTGTCCTGCCACCAGATCCTCAAAAGTCTGTGGAGGCAAGTCATGTGGAAGTGGTCTCCTGTATACTGTCCAAGTCTCACTGGCATACATCAGAGTAGTTAGCACTACTGCTCAGTAGACTTTAAGCTTTGTAACAAGGCTTATTCCACGGAGGTCCCACACTTTGGTCTGCAGTCTGCTGAATGCAGAGCTTGCCTTGGCGATTCTGCAGTTGACCTCGATGTCAATTGTCACTGCGCGGGAAAGGGTGCTGTCAAGGTATGTAAATTGGTCCACTGCTTGCAGCTTTTCTCCCTTCACTGTGATGGTGGGTTCTTGGTATTGGGCTTTCGGTGCTGGCTGATGCATCACTTTGGTTTTCTCTGTGTTGATGAGGAAGCTGAAGTTGTTGCATGCTACTGCAAATTTGTCCATGCTGGCTTGCATTTCCTGCTCTGATCCAGCATTCAGGGCACAGTCGTTAGCAAAAAGGAGGTCTCGTAGCACAGTCTCCTTTATCTTGGTGACAGCCTGGAGTCTTTGCAGGTTGAACGGTTTCCCATCAGTCCTGTATTTCAGGCTGACTCCCAAGGAGTTGTTCTGAAAGGCGTCTGTCAGCATGGCTGAAAACATTATGCTGAACAGGGTTGGTGCCAGCACGCACCCTTGCTTGATGCCATTTGTGACGGGAAAGGCTTCTGAAGCTTCTCCGTCGTCCAAAACACGAGCTGTCATGCCGTCATGGAACTGACCATCAGGATGAATCTGTCAGGGCACCCAAACTTTGACATGATGCGCCACAGACCGTTGCGACTCACAGTGTCAAAAGCCTTGGTGAGGTCCACAAAGATGGTGTACAGTTCACGATTCTGCTCTTGACACTTCTCTTGGAACTGTCGGGCTGCGAAGATCATGTCCACAGTGCCATGCTCTTTGTGGAAGCCACACAGTGTCTCGGGTAGTAGACCCTGTTCCAGGTGGTCAGTTGGGCGATTCAGCAACACACGTGCAAGAATCTTGCCTACAATGGAGAGCAGTGATATTCCTCTATGATTATCACAGACTTGTTGATTTCCTTTCCTCTTGTAGAGGTGTACGATGGACGTGTCTTTCAGTTCCTGAGGAATGGATCCTTGATTCCAGAAGTACTGGAACAGCTGAGTGAGTTTGTTGACAAGCACTGTACCACCTTCTTTATAGACTTCCGCTGGGATCGCATCAGATCCTGGGGCCTTGCCACTGGACAGCAGGCTGATGACCTGTAGGGTTTCAGACTTTGATGGTGGGGCATCCAGGCTGTGGTTGATATCCGCCTGGGGCATTCTGTCAATCGCCTCGTTATTGATGGAAGATGGGCGGTTCAGTATGCATTGGACGTGCTCAGCCCAACGCTGTAGAATCAGAGTCTTCTCAGTAATGAGAGTTGCACCATCTGAGTCCAGTAGAGGGGAGCTCCCTGAAGTCCGTACAAGGATCTGAGGTCTTCGTAGAACCGTTTGGCATCATTTCTATCAGCAAACTTCTGGATTTCATCTGCTTTGGCACTCAACCAGGAGTCCTGCATCTTGCGAAGCTTGCTCTGTACAGTCCTGCGAGCGTTGTTGAAGGCGTTTTTCTTTGCTGTTGATTACGGGTCATTCTGATGAGCATGGTGAAGGCGGTGCTTTTCGGCAAGTAAAGCCTTGATCTCTTCATCATTTTCAGGTATAGGGAAGAACAAAGAGCAACCGGGGGTCTGGAAAATCCACTATCCTGCCTGTGCATTTGAGCCCAATTTTCAGGTTATGGTCCAGATTCAGGGAAGGTTAGGGTTGAAAAATAGGGCATCCCAGCAAGTTCTATCCCAGTTTCCCTAGAGGGTCACTTCCTGGACCCAATAGGGAGATGCATTTACTTATCTTCAGCCTTGTAACTGAGCGTAGTGAACTACCAGGCTATTATAGCTCAGTACCACCTCTTTCTTTGGGACAAAATGCCTGTGTGACCACCAGCCAGAAATGGTCAGGTTGTTTCAAGAAGAAATATCATGCTTCTCCTACTGGTAAATTGACATGTCCAGGCACCAAGCTGTTTGTGGAGCCAAGGTGATCATCAGAGAGATGGCATCGAGGAGGCATGTGTGACTGTGCTCTGCTAATCTTTTGTGAGAGGCCCATTCCCAGACTGAGGTGGGTAGGGGCTCTTTAATGCAAAGACCAATGCGGAGATGCATCTGGTCCAGAAAGCTGCCCAAAGGATGGGACTCAACCGGCAGCTGTTGCCAAGACTGTACAGACCATCCTGTAAGTGCTACAAACATAAACAGCTCCTTCACCCACCTTGGAAACAGACAGGCCACTCCTCTCAACAACAGCCTGTACCCCATCCCAGATGTAGATGCCACACTAAGATGCTGGCAAGGACACTGGTACTCTGATTGCAGAAGCATTTAGCTAATTAGCTGCATTGGGGGAAGGAGGCAAAGAGCAATGGTAAATTAATGGAGGGATCAGCAGAACCCTGCCCTTTTTCTTTCTGATGTCCTCTTAGCTACTATCCTATAATTCCAAGTTATAGGAAGGGCATGGTTTGCATAAAATTGGAGTGATCAGGGCCAGTGTGCCCTACCTTTCACTCTATACATTCAGTATTGATCAGGTAAAATTAACTTGGCAATGTGGATGAATTCTGAGAAATGAAAACCTAGTTTCTAGTTTTATCTCTGAAAGAATATCCCTTACGTAGCTTATCAAATTTGTTCCTTCTGACTCTTAGAGATTACTGTGGTGGGTAGGAGACTGATGATCTGTCAAACACATGGCCCTCCAGGAGATGGCAGATGTGCCACATCTGTAATCTGAAACACTATAGTTATGAAGTATATTATACTATAGATACCATAATAATCAGTTGCATTTAAGCTGTGTGGTTCAAACACTGCTGGCTCAAAGTGTGTGGATCATGGTTTCATTCCTCTCTCTTCCTTCAAATTTCTTCACATTCTTTTCCTATATAGCCTGCCTTATTATTTAGATACTTATTTGAAATTATTTTTAGGATGTCTTTAATGGCAGAAACTTCTCAAAGTGGCATAGAAGATAAAAACACTACAGAACTAGGCAAAACAAATACAAGAGAAAATCAATCCAACAATATTCAGGACAAATGCTATCAAAAATGGATTACACCAATAAAACCTTCAGCCCACACAATGGGAAGGCCACTGAAAACAAATGGGTCTTTGTAGCCTTCCTGAAGCCATTTTGATCTGGCTGGTATTGGAAAAGGCATTCCTTTGGGTTACTTAGGTCCAAATAATTTAATGAAATTTAGTAGGGATAAATGCACCTCTATAAGCTGGGGAACAGTTAGCTCAACAATACTGCAAATGAGAAGGATCTTGGTGTTCTTGTAGATCACAAGTTAAATATGAGCCAACAATGTGATGCAGCTGCAAAAAGGGCAAATGCTCTTTTGGGCTGTATTAACAGAAGCATCATTTCCAAAACACATGAAGTACTAGTTCCCCTATTATCAGCACTAGTCAGAGCTCACCTGGAGTCCTGTTCTGGGCACCTACACTTTAAAAAGATGCAGAAAAGCTAGTAAGAGTTCAGAGGAGGCAACAAGGTTGATTCAGGGACTGGAGGTAAAGCGACAAGTTCTCTCTTAATTCATTCCAGAGTACAGGGCACGGAATAATGGATTTACGTTAAAAGAAACCATACTTTGACTAGACACCAGGAAGAACTTCCTCACTGTCAGAGCAGCATGACAATGGAACTTATCATCTAGGGAAGTTGAGTGGAATGCCTAGTCTGAGTGCCTTTCATTTAATAGTATCCTGGAGGAGAGCCTATGAACACATAAATGAAAGCATGTGTTAAGCTGCAGCAGGTTGAGTTAAGTTGCAGCCCCAGACTCTGGCAGACTTTGCCTTCCACTGAAGAGACTGGCCTGTCTACATACATGCACATTAAGTTGCGCATTTGTGTACCCAACAATCCATAATGCACATGCAGGACCACCCAAGACGGACAGGTCATAGCAGAGAGCTCTGACAAAACGTGATCCACTGGAGAAGGAAATGGCAACCCGCTCCAGTATCTTTGCCATGAAAACCCCATGGACAGTACCAAAAGGCAAAAAGATATGACGTAGGAAGATGAGCCCCTCAGTCGGAAGGTGTCCAATATGCTATTGGGGAAGAGCAGAGGACTAGTACTAGTAGCGCCAGAAAGAATGAAGTGACTGGGTCAAAACTGAAAGGACACTCAGCTGCAGATGTATCTGGTGGTGAAAGGGAAGTCCGATGCTGCAAAGATCCATAGGAACCTGGAATGTAAGATCTATGAATCAAGGCAAGCTGGATGTGGTCAAACAAGAGATGACAAGACTGAACATTGACCTCTTAGGAATCAGTGAACTAAAATGGACAGAAATGGGTGAATTCAGATAACCATCAGGTATACTACTGGGGCAAGAATCCCTCAGAAGAAATGGAGTAGCCTTCATATTCAGTAAAAGAGTAGGAAAAGCAGTACTGGGATACAATCTCCAAAATGACAGAATGATCACAGTTCGAATCCAAGGAAAACCATTCAATATCACAATAGTCCAAGTCTATGCCCCAACCACTGGTGCTGAAGAGGCTGAAGCTGACCAGTTCTATAAAGGCCTATAACACCTTCTAGAATTAACACCCAAAAATGATGTCCTTATCATCATGGGGGATTGGAATGCTAAAGTAGGAAGCCAAAAGATAACTGGAATAACAGGCAAGTTTGGTCTTGGAGTACAAAATGAAGCAGGGCACAGGCTGGTAGAATTTTGTCAAGAGAATACGATGGTCATAGCAAACTCTTTTCCAACAACCCAAGAGATGACTCTACACATGGACATCACCAGATGGTCAACACAGAAATCAGATTGACTATGTGCTCTGCCCCAAAGATGGAGAAGCTCTATACAGTCAGTAAAAACAAGACCAGGAGCTGTCTGTGGCTCAGATCATGGACTTCTTGTTGCAAAATTTAGGCTTAAATTGAAGAGAGTAGGGAAAAGCACTAGGCCACTCAGGTATGACCTAAATCATATCCCTGATGAATATACAGTAGAGGTGACAAATAGATTTAAGGAATAAGATCTGATAGAATGCCTGAAGAACTATGGACGGAGGTTCATGACATTGTACAAGAGGCAGCAACTAAAACCATCCCAAAGAAAAAGAAATGCGAGAAAGCAAAATGGCTGTCTGAGGAAGCTTTACAAATAGCTGAGGAAAGAAGGGAAGGGAAAGGCAAGGGAGAAAGATACACCCAACTGAATGCAGAATTCCAGAGAATAGCTAGAAGAGATAAGAATGCCTTCTTAAATGAACAGTGCAAAGGAATAGAAGAAAACAATAGAATAGGGAGGACCAGAGATCTCTTCAAGAAAATTGGAGATATGAAGGGAACATTTCATGCAAAGATGGGCATGATAAAGGACCAAAATGGCAGGGACCTAACAGAGGCAGAAGAGATTAAGAAGAGGTGGCAAGATTACACAGAAGAACTATACAAGAAAGAGCTTAACGTCCCTGATAACCACGATGGGGTGGTCACGGACCTAGAGCCAGACATCCTGGAATGTGAAGTCAAATGGGCCTTAGGAAGTCTGGGCAACAACAAAGCTAGTGCACAAAGCTACACCTCATGGTGTAGACAGGTATTCCACAGCTTGTGCATGATGTGGGAATTAGCCTGGGGGCTATTTGGGTTGGAGGCAAGTTAAGTGCCATTTTTGTGAAATTGCTGTCATAAACAGTGCCTACAACAGTGATTAGATATGTAGATTCCTCATCTGATGCATGTTCTTTTCATCAGATGCCTCTCATGGGTTTAATCAGATGACCCTTTCACTGCTGGTTGTGTCTGCAATGTGTCCCTTTGATCTGACCAATCACAATTGAATGTTTAAGGGATTTGAGTATTTTCCCCTTTGGTCTTGATACTTCAGGGGATCATGTATTTTATAGAATGGAGGCTAATCCTGCTTTGAATTTTTCCAGTGCTAAAACTTTGCCCCAATTTGGCTCATGAAGCAAAAAATGCCATAAAAATCACAGTGCTTTTCAAATGCAAACACTGAAGACAGAGCCTTAGAGGAAGGACATCAATCCCTTTCTATGTGGGTTCTTGCATTCATCCTGACCTCCAAAGATATTCTAGTATTCACAGTTTAGAAATGTGATGATGGTCAACTAAAGATCAGAGGACTTTAAATGAGACAGATGAATGGAGAATAGGCCTCACGTTTATGTTAGCCATGCTACCAGAAAAAAAACCCCATGGTGAAAAGCGGACTTCCTCTAAATACCCATTGCTAGGAAAGAATCATTCCTACCTTGCTTGTGGGTTCCTGTGGGTTTCTGACTGGTTACTAGAAACAGGCTAGAGAGACTTCATGGCCTGATCCAATATGGCTTTTCTTAGTTCTTATTCCTTATATCGCAAGTCAAAGTTACAACATTGCTTTAGAGCAGGAGTGACCCTCAAATGTTTTGGCCTATATCTCTCATCTCCCTCAATATTGATTATGCTGACTAGGCCAGATGGTCACTGTGGGACTTCAATCTAATGGGTCACAAATTGCCCACTTCTGCTCTAGGTAGAGGAACCTGGTAGCTCATAAGTCCCGTAGAGTATGTCAGTATGAGAGCTATGCATGGTTCTGATCTCTGCTCCCAAAACAGATTCCCCACCATGATACACCAGGGGTACTTTCTATAAAGCTCAAAATAAAAGCTGCAATGGATGAGAAGTCCCACTGACACAGGCGACGTCTGGCTGAATTAAGCAAACCCTGAAGAATGTTTTCTTCTGTATACTTGGCAATTGGGAATGTGTGTGTATTTGCATACTTTCAGTTTTTGCTTTCTTTATTTTAGTACCACAGTCCTTCCTAAAGAGATGTTAGCCATCTTTATCACTATCAGGCAAGTTGTGAAAATGGTTAGTTATTCAGTTGTACTTTGGATATTAATTTGAAGTAAGAGGTTTCATTTTGATTTTAGGATTCGGGATACTTCAATGGGTCTTTATTGTTTATTGTTTTTATACTTTGTATATAAACTTGGGCTCTTTGAAAAAAGGAGATTTATGCATTTTTAAGTGAGTTACTGAAGAGAGATAAATGAAAATGACTTGTTTGGAAACCACCCAGAGACCTTTGCCTGTTGGGTTGAATAGACATGTAATAAATGCAAGAACAAAAGAAATCACTCAGGTCTGGTGAGCTGAATGCATAAACATGCAAACTGGTTCCCAGCCAGAAAAATGAACAGAGCCTGCAGGAAATGGCTGGCACCTCCCAGGTGTGTTGGGGAGATTAGATATTGCATGCATTTTTGTACAAAAACCAAGTGTGATGCATGGAGGAAAACTGTAAATTAGCCTGAAATAGAAAGAATCAGGCCCAGAGTTCTACATTAAGATGAGGGCTGTTCTGGATTCCTTTCCCACAGAAGTCTGTTGTGCAGACTGCCCTGCCCCCCTTCCCCAAAGCTACTTCTAAAAGCTGAGGACCCTTCTAAGCAATATTCAGACAAGGAAAGAAAACTCAGCAACCCCTTCCCCAGTGAATGGAGGCACATTGCATTCATACAGGGGCCCTTCAGCTCTCAGCACTGGACTGAGGAATTGGATTCAGATTCTGCTCAGACATGAGTCCAACAAAATGGCCATGGGAAAGCTTCCCAACTCATGGAACTGTTGAGGGGGGAACATGAGAATGCCACTGTATGCCATGAAATGTGTGCATGATATCAAGCCCCACACCAGCACCTGACAACTTTATGAAGCTGACTGATGGGAGGTTCAGGACAGATAAAAGGAAGTACTTCTTCACACACCACTTAGTTAAATGGTGGAATTTTCCACTGTAAGATGGAGTCATGGGCACCAATTTGGGTGGCTTTAGAAGAGTTTTAGATAACTTCATGAAGGATAAGTGGTTGCCAGTCCTGCCCTGAGTATCAGAGTCCTGTGCACACCAAGTGCTGTAAAGCACAACTGGGAAAGTGCTCTTTCACTCATGCCCTGCTTGGATATGAATGAGCAGCTACTTGAGCAGAAAGTTGGACTAGATGTTCCCTTGGTCTGACCTAGCAGGGCTTTCCTTATGTTCAGTCTGCTAGGACAAAGACCATGGCTCACTACGGCTGATTCCAGCCTCCCTTTTTAAAAAGCAACAAT
This sequence comes from Varanus komodoensis, assembly GCF_004798865.1. Taxonomy (NCBI): domain Eukaryota; kingdom Metazoa; phylum Chordata; class Lepidosauria; order Squamata; family Varanidae; genus Varanus; species Varanus komodoensis. The sequence goes on along the minus strand of NW_025335269.1, from coordinate 2,447,441 downwards.
TTAAAGATTAAGGTCCATCACTGTGAGGCAAAATATGAAACCAGGTGGCTCCAGCCAGTGACATGCTCAATCCTCGGGGCTTCCTGCCAGAAACTATGTTGGCAGCAGGTCCCAGACACATTAAGGATAGCAATGAGAGCAGCGACAGCAGTTTCCTGGGCCAGGAGCTGCCCTGCCATCTCGCTGTAGCTCTAGACGAAAGGCATACTGGGTGGCAGAAGCTGTGCAACCTTCTGAGCACCTATTTCTGATGCTCTCTGCTACCCACCCACATCCATCCTTTTTGCCCCCACCCCCAGTAAGTTTGGGGAATATATCAGGGTGGCACTAGGGTAAGCAGCTAGAAGGAACTTGTCAAGGGCACCCCTCAAACCTGGTGCTGGCCCTGCATGATATATCACTCATCCTCGCCTAGCAATGGGAGTTACTCCATGTCTACAAAATCTTTACGCTGTCCCCCTTGAAGGGGGCACATGACCCTAACCAGGTCTGTGAACTACATCACCACTTTGAAAGGATAAGCCCTTTGGGGGAAGGAATTATTGTGGGGAAGGAGAGATTTGGGAGAGAAATTCAGCTCAAATGCACAAGCAGAGCTCTTTTCTACCATGACTCTGGCCCTGTTCTGCCTGATACGATACAGCTGGCCCAGAGAATAGCACTCTAACCAAAACACGAAGGAGATGTAACTTGGTATAACTCAGATTGTTTGGTCAGAAGAGTAGAGTGCTTTGGAAGGCACAACAGGGATAAGAAAAGGGGATGGGAGTTCTGAAAATAGCGTTTATTGAGAAAAATATAAGAAATAATTTGGTGGTTAGCTATGAGGCTTTTCTGGAAGAGAAGCAGGGGTTGCAAAGTGTGACTGCTGATACAGCTTTTGACTGCGCTGGAGGACAAAGAAGTGGAAATTTCAGTAGTACAGGGGAGAGAGAAATTGCCAGTCCTTCCTTATTGCCCTAACAGGAGATTGGAGGACAGAGTAATGAGCACCATAGCCCCCCAAAGGAAAAGTAAACTAAATTAAGCTAAACTGAGGCTTGGTTGCACAGGGTAAATCAAAGTGCAATTGAAATTTCCTTCTAAAATACGTTGATCGACATGGGCAAACCCAGGAATGGTGTGCTTGAATACTGACAGCAGTGGCAGATTTTTGTTCTTCTGGCAATATATAGTGAGAAGCAACATATGTTCAGCATGAAGTAGAGCTATTCATATGGGCAAGGTCTCATTCCATCCCAGCCATCCTACAAGTATAGGCACACCACCACAAGTCAGAGGCATTTTATGATGAACCTTCGCCCTCCTGAGGTTCACTGGGATGGGCATTGAGACTTTAGCAATGGTGGTCTTGTTCTATATGAACAAGTGGCCATCTTTTAAAAAGTGACCCTAATATGACCACAATGTGGGTGCCAATTTTAAATGAGTGATACAATTAGGTGCAGAAAATGTTTGCAAATGTACATAATACTCCTGCATGTAAGAATAAAAAAGCAAAGGATATAAAAGCCAATCAAAACGCAGGAAGAACTGTGGAAGCTTTAAATTCACCAAAATACTTATTCAGGAAAGACAAAAAAAACCAAAACAACAACAAAAAAAAGATTTTGCTGATGGAAGCTGCAGGCTGTCACAGTCCTTGAGATAGAAAAAAGGAGCCATTTTGCAGATGAACAGTATAATACACAGAAGTCCTACTACATTCAGTGGGGCCTACTCCTAGGTAGTGTACATAGAGGGGACATTTTTACATTACAAAGGGAGTAAACTCTACTAAACACAGTGGAACATACTTCCAGTTAAAATACTTAGGATTACCCTGTTAGTTAAACTGTGCCTGCTCCAAAGCACATTTTAAAATCCCAAGATGTAGCATAGTATTCTAGGTATACAATAAATAGGAAAAAAAATCTGGGTGGATTGCCTTGAGAGAAAGGCATAGTTTCTCCCTTTAGACAAAGTAATAGAAGCATTATTGAAATAATAGAAAGTCTGGTTGGCAGGTTTATAACTGTGGTCTTCTCTGCATGAGGTTTTTAATCCATGACTTTACCTAGGCTTCTGCTTCCAGATTCTTTGCAGGGTTAATATTGGTTTCTTTTGAAGTGGGTTTTTTCCTGATTTTTAAAAATTCTCTGCCTTTCTCTATGTTCCATTACACAATCATTTCTAGAGAATGCCACACTTTTCACCCTCTAAAAACAACCAGAAATGTTTGGAAAGTGTAGGCAGGCCCTGGAGTACAACCACATCGTGTGAAGCACCTGCAAACTACTGCAAGTGATGACGCATGAGCATACAATAAATCCCTGGTCTTGCAAGACAGGGAAGGGCAGGTGCCATGGATTGATGAGCCACGTTGTTCCCACACATCTCAAACCACACTGGGGGCCACTCCTGGACTGTGGAGATGAGTCCCTGCTTCCTCACAGTGCAGCATCCCCAGCCAGACAGTTCAGATTCAGAATGTGAGCCAAATGAGGAGGAGTCGGCTGGTGCCTCTGCAGAGTCAAGGTTAACAAGTGCCTGAGAACCAAACCACCTTGGGCATGGTGGAAGGTGCTGTAGAAGATGGGGAGGTGGAGAGTGAATTCTTAAACCTAGTGAAGCAGCACCAGGCCAAACAGGCAGACCCATTATGTCAGGCTGGTGTTCCGACCATTTGGTCCACAAGTAAATGCCCTATAACACAGCAGAAAGCTTCAATAAAACACTGTATTTCATAAGCTGTTTTTTGATCTGCTAGAAAAGAAGGGAGGATAAATGTGGCAATGTGCTCACAACATGCACTTGTTGCTACACCACCAAAATTCAGCCGCAAATCACCACTCTTGATTTTTAAAATGTATTTTTGCCTTGCCATGCTACAGCATAGCTGAATCATGGCAGCAAATTCAGACTACGTTGTGGCGGGGCGGGCGGGGGCGGGGGGGAAGCAAGGGAATAAAAACAACCAGGAAGACTGCATGATGTGAGAACTAGCATCTTGTTTTGATTTATATAAAGCCATGTTTTTTCAGAATTATAGTGCTAGTAGGTTGCATGCCAGAGGCTGGAGAAGCTGATCAGTAGCTCCCTTTACCATCTAAGTTCAAAAGACTTGATTTCAGGTGATACGAATTTCCTTAGAAATAAATTGGCTTAAATCCAAATATTCCTGTTTAACTAGTTTATAGACTGAGCTGTAGATAAACTCTTCAGTAGGTGATAAAACCACAGAAGGTCTGGCTGTGGTGCAAACTCTAGCGATAATCTTGAATATTTTCCTATCCAAACAAAATCACCTGTAGGTGGGATTTAAAAACCAAACTGGAAGTATATGAACCAAGTCATGTTGGAAAATGGTGACCACAGGGTTTTGGGAATTCACTCCTATGTTTTGCAGAACAACCCTGGCCTGTGAGCCCTGGGAATTCATTTTAGCTGAGGGAGGTGGAACTATCAGCTAGTGGTGCCTCCTTGGAGTGGATCTTGGCCTGGAGGGATCCCCCTAGTGTCTCTGGATCTGGGATCAGAGGTAACCGTGCAAGTCCATTGCCCACTACTCCCAACCCCAGCCTCCTTCTTGGAATAGAGAAAACTACAGCATCGAGGGGAAAAAATAGGAAAGAACCCCTCACTTGCCATGCGGGCTATCTTTGTGGTGGGAATTATTTTCCATGAGAGTCCCATATTTGAAGTGGTGCAATTTAGATGCAGATTTAACCCCTTAATGAAAACTAGATCCAAGGCCAGCCCTACCATTATGCAGGTAAATGTGCTCACATACGGCAGAGAAGGAGGGAGGATGGGAAACTGCACTGGTTTCCCAAACATCACCCTTGCTAGGAAGGGTTGCCAAAGCCTCCCCACCTTCACAGAACCATAGAATCATAGAATAGTAGAGTTGGAAGGGACCAGAAGGCCATCAGTTCCAACTGCCTGCTCAGTGCAGGACTCCCAGTTAAACCATTCCTCTCAGATGGTTGTCCAGTTGCATCTTGAATGTCTCTGATGTGGGAGAGCCTACAACCTCCCTAGGTAATTTGTTTCATTGTCATTCTGCTGCAAATGTCAGGACATTTTTCCTGGTATCTAGCCAGAACCTGGTTTCCTGTAACTTGAGCAGAGTGTCCTGTACTCAGGGATGATTGAGAAGAGATCTTGTCTTTCCTCTTTGTGACCGCCCTTCAAGTACTTGTAGAGTGCTATCCCATCTCCCCTCAGTCTTCTCTTCTCGAGGTTAAATATGCCCAGCTCTTTCAATCTCTCTTCATAGTGTTCTGTTTCCATTTCCTGGGTCATTCTTGTTGCCCTCCTCTGAATCCTTTCAAGTATGTCTGTATCTTTTTTAGACTGTGGTGCCCAGAACTGAATGCAGTACTTCAGATGAGGCCTAAACAGTGCTGAGTAATGGGGAACTAGTACTTCACAGGATTTGGAATGGATGCTTCCAATAATGCAGCCAAAAAGAGCATTTGCCCTTTTTGCAGCCACATCACATTGTTGCCTCATATTTAGCTTGTGATCTACAACAGTTCCAAGATCATTTTCACTTGCATTATTGTTGAGCCAAGTATTTCCATCTTAGAACAATGCATTTGGTTTCTTTTTCCTAGAACTTGGCATTTGTCCTTACTGAATGTCATTCTGTTGTTTTCAGCCCAGCGCTCCAACCTATCAAGATAACCTTGAGTATTTTTTTGGTCTTTCAAAGTATTCAATAATCATTCCTTGTACTTCCTAATGCAAGTCATTAATGAAAATGTTGATGATTTGAAGAGTTCTGGGCCCAGGACTGAACCCTGTGGTACCCTACTTGTTACCCCTCCCTGTTTGCGAAGGTGCCACTGAAGAGCACTCTTTGAGTCCAGTTCTGTAGCCTACTGTGGACCCACCTTATTGTTGTTCCATCTAGCTTGCTTTTTGCTAGCTTGCTAATCAAATTATCACGCGGCACTTTGTCCAAAGCTTTGCTAAAGCCAAGATAGATTATGTCCATAGCATTCTCACTGTCCATCAGGGAGGTTACCCAATGAAAAAATAAAATCAGATTAGTCTGACAAGATTTGTTCTTGAGGAATTCATGTTGGCTTCTAGTAAACACTGCATTGTCTTCAACGTGTTTGCAGACTGACTGTTTTATAACCTGCTTCAGAATTTTCCAAGAGATTGACCTCAGACTGACTGTTCTGTAGTTCTCAGGTTCTTTTTTCCCCTTTCTCAAAGATAGGGAAAACATTAACCCTTCTCCAGCCTTCCATGATTTCTCAAAGATAATAATGGTTCTGAGAGTTCCTCCGCCAGATCCTTCATGACTCTCAGATGGAGTTCATCAGGCCCTGGAAATTTGAACAGATTCAGCCCAAATTAAATGATCCTTGACCATTTGCCTATCAATCTTGAGCTGCCATCCTGCTCTGTCATTTTATACTTCCCCTTCTTCAGGAAGGTATTAGATCCTCTTTTGGGAGAAGACTAAGCCAAACTAAGAATTGAATACTTCTGCCTTTTCTGTCATCTGTTACCATTTTACTGTCCACATTGAGTAGTTGAGCACCCATTTCTTTCCTCTTTTACTTTAGGCATATCTGAAAAAGGTATTTCATTGCTTTTAGCTCATCCTCCTGTATTTATGTGCAGAGATATGTGTCTTCAACATACACTGTGACTCTGCCTCTCCTTCTGTTCCTTGTGTTCTTCTAGAACAGGTTATATCTTTCCACTGTTGAGTTCCAGTCATGGGAGTTATCCCACCAAGACTTAATCATATCAGATCATATTCTCCCTCCTGTATTAAGAGTTCAATTTTCTGCTGTTTGTTTCCCATACTCAGGGCACTAGTATATAGACATAAAAGACTAGGTGATTTATACTCTAGCTTTCTTCCTACATTTTTTGAAAGACTACTATTGGGCACTGTTAGAGCGGCTCTTTGTATTGGCTATAGTTATGACCAGGTGTACTTCTCCCTCCCCTGTAGGATTCAGGTTAAAGTCCCTCTGATAAACTTCTTCATGCTGTGGCCAACATGTTGTTTCCTGTCCTTGTAAGGTGTGACCCCTCCCTTGCCAGTAGTCCATCTTCCAGGAAGTGTAGCCTGTGGTGCCAGAATCCAAATCTCTCACACTGGCACCACCTTTGTACCTAGATATTCACTTGGAGTATTTTCTTTCCCTGTCCATTCTTTGACCTGGAAGGATTGAAGAGAAAAGTATACAAAGTTCTTGACTTTCCTCCCTAAAGCTTCAAAGTCTGATGTAATTCCTTCAGAGCTCTGCTCGACAATGTCATTTCTTCCCACATGCATACAACAGAAGGGATACGTCTCAGGGGGCTGGATGAGACTTGGCAATCTTTCAGTTCTGTCTCCAATTCTTTCACTTATATTGCCTCTATGGTATGTTTTGGGAACCCTGGCTGCTGCTTTTCTGCTATGGATTTTGCTACAGCAAGAGAGCAACTGGCAAGGCTTTCTAGAGCAGCCTGCTGCATTCACTGCCCACTGCCACTTCTTTTGACTGGTGACCTTTGTCACCCTGGCCACCTCTGCCATCACCACTCCCCCCCACCTCTGCCACCACCACTGCCCACCCCACCCCACCACCACCCTGCTTCACCAGCTAGCTACTCAGTTGCTCCTTCACTTGCTCAGCCTGCCAGGCTGGCCAGCCACCCCCTTCCTGTGCCTCAGCTGCAGAACCTCTGGGAGAGGTCACTTGCACTGTCATGACTGGTCAGTTGACCTCTTGTAGAAGTTATGCAGCTGGTGCACACTAGCTGTCCCTTCCACTTTTGCATTCTCTAGAGATGCTTTAAGGATTCCTTCCACCCTTTCATCTAAGCCATTGATAAAAGTATTGAAGAGTACCAGACCAGGATAAAACTTTGCAGGTCCCCACTAGAAACTGCCCTTCCATTTGTTGATGGGCATGTTTTGAGTTCACATGACATACATGTAAAAAAACAGAAGAGAAAACTGTATAAGCATGCATATTATGTGAATTATGTAAAGAACTGTCACTCACCTTAGATCAATTAACTTCAAAATATACCCTAATTATAACTAAGAATTCTTTGGGAAGAAAATCATTTCTTAAAGCAGGGATCCTCAAACTTTTCCAACAGGGGGCCAGTTGAAAGCTGCCGGTGTTGGGTGCGGGCCAGAAAGGTGGTGCCAGCGGTGTGCATAGGCCGGTGCTGGGGTGGGGGGAGCGCGTGTGGGCACGTGCGCTGAGGCAGGGGTGGGGCGTGCACTGGGGGGGGGGGGGGGGGGGGGGGGGCGGGCACATGCCACAATGCAGGCACACAAGGCAGCGGCTTGCTTGGAGATCGTTTTCTCCAAGCGAACTAACAGCTGCCTCCCCACACACGGGGCAAGGTGGCTGGCAGCGGGTGCGCTCGCGGGTGCAAGTGTGCATGCGCAATGGGTCCAAATGGGCATGGTGGGCCAGATCCAGCCCCCAGGCCATAGTTTGAGGATCCATGTCTTAAAGGCTATAGTGCTACAGCTGAGCTGCTAACCACTGTCTGTACTGGCTCAAATCCTTTGAGGTAAACTGTGTCTCCAAATGCTCATCAGGTGATGTTCCAGCAACCTTTTTCAAAATGTCCTACTCATGCATGATAACCAAGCCACATGAATTAAAACAATATCAATGTAGCAGAACACCTTGTATTGATTTCACTGCAAGCATAAAACTGTACTGTCATCATTGGCAGATTATCAATGGTGCTGCCACCAGAACAAGAAAGAAATAAAGTTCTGAATCAAAGATGCAGTTTGCACCTAGGAGTTCTATGTGGCCCTCTTTAAGGAGGGGGCTTCCGTGGCTGAACACTTCTCCATACAAAATATCCTATCACACAGGAAATACGTCAAAGAGAAAAGGCAGCCAAAAATGACCCAGGACACTTTAACTGGGTTCTCACAAGCACCCCCTGCTGTGGAATGTACCAATGGCCATTTTGAATATTTAACCCTCCGAAAGGGGGTTGCCGTTGCTCATCATGCCATCCAAACCCAGGTGGAAGTAGTCGTTTGATCATGCAAACTGTCCAGCTGTCAAGATGCCTTCCCCACAATTCCACATGCAGAAACCTGCTAGACTGGCACACAAATCATACCTTAACACTGGCAATGGAGACATTATCCTTTACTGCACCTAAGGGCAGAAGCCTGGTTTGGAGCACACAGGGCAGACTGTATAGCACACTGTCCTTGTTGCTCTGTCCTAGAACACCTCACTGCTGCCCCCTCACCCACAACCCCCACTCCTCAATGATAAGTCCATCCCTGAGTTTATCTTGGCATGCTACTTTTCAATGTGAGGAGTTCAGTCCATTTGTTTATTCACAGCAAGTGGCATTCAGTTTTGTGAGCTTCCCTGAATCTGTAATCTGAAATACTACAGTCCAATCACAAATTTAATACCAGCATGAGGATATGGCCTGAGAATCTCAGTGGCACAGTACATTGTAGAAGGCACTTCTAAACTGGGACAGGCTGATGCCCTTCAGATATGTTGGGGTGCAACCTCCACCATTCCCAGCCCTCATGGCTGCTCAGAAGTTGCAGCCAAACGTATTTGCAGGTGCCAGGTTGGGGAAAGTTCTTCTAGTCTTCTAAAGTTAGGTTAGTCACATAGTAAGCCCATTGAACGTTGCTTAAGTTCATCTAATAGCCAGGTGATTGTTGTGCTTTACATTACCTGGTGTTATAAACATTGTGCAGCTCCTATTATCTTTATGAGGCTTGTCCAAGGAAACAGATCTTGCTCAAAATGTGCTGAACTCTCACATTCAAATGTGTAATTAGCAGTAGAAAAAGGACTCACAGCAGAGGGGAAGAAAAATATAAGAGTGTACAAGAGTAAGGAAAGATGACCACTCAAAGAATAAAACTTAATTCTTGTCTTGGACTCCTTGTAAAGTTCTGCGATCAAGGCAGGACAATTTAACTGTAAATGTCTAATCTGGAAACATTTCATGATGAAAAAGTCACACTAGCCATACAAAATGTGACACAGTTGTTACTTTAGATTCTGGACTTGGACTAGACTAGATTCTGGACATAAGAGATGCTTACTTCTGACAGCAAGCTCATTGTTAATGGTCTTCTATCTTCCCTTTAGATGGCAATTACTCTAAAATATGGTAATACAGGGCTTGGGGAGCCAGCACCACCAGATGCAGTTGTTACACCAACCACGGTTACTCAGAAGCAATGTAAGTACAAGTGCCATTTGTTCATCCATAAGCAATGGATCTAAAAGTACCACCAAGCTGTAAACTCGATCTTTAAGAGTCTGTCCAGATTAGGCTGAGTGCCATTTTCAGAAGAGGTTGAATTCTATATCTGTGCTGTCTAGATTGAGCTTCAGTTGAGTGCTTACTAATGCTTTTCCTCAAAGCAGCTGAAATACTGGAATGAGTATTTGTCATATCCTTTTCAAACATGAAATGCCCCTCTCAACATCTATCCGAAAGCAAATATGGGCTTTCCTAAGAGAACTGCTTCTTTTTCATGCAAATTATGAATATTAGTTCAGTCAGCATGGTCATTAGGGAAAAAAGAAATAGTCTGTGAAATGGCACCTTGCGTTACATAATGACAGGTTGGCTATTATTATAACTCCCATGTAAATAATCATTAGGCAGAAAAATCAATCAAAACTACCGAGAGGCAAGTATTAACCATCTCACAGCAGTCTCTGATCCTGGTGAAAACTTTGTCATGAATCCATGCATGTAATACATAGTCACTTAATAATGCAGATATGGCCATTTTCCCATTCTTGATTTTTGTCATAAAACAAATGGCCTCTTACAACAGTGGGATTGTGAAACTGTATTCTCCCATTTCCGAACATGGCAAGCTATTAAAGACTAGACCAAAGCCCTCTTTAAGGTCTGTTATTCAGGTTTGTTGTGGCCTACAGCGAACACAGCTGTCCTCCCAGAAGAGGGGAGTGTCCATATTGTCTATACAGGGACAACCCATTGTTGAAGGCCTCATGTTTTACGGACAGATGCTGTTATTTCTTCCCTGGATACGCAAAAGTACTAGAGGTGAAATGGAGTCCCAGCTGTTTTCTGCACCCCTGCAAAACAGCAGTGGATTCTTAAACATGTGGTCCTGGAGAATGGAGGAGGCCTTTCATAGCAGCTCTCACCAAGAGGAAAAAACCTTGAAAAATATATTTTGGGAAAGGGTCACTGATAGAGTGAGGTGGGAGGGGTTGTCTCCTCTCTCAAGCTTGGTGGTCTTTCTGAGGTTTTGCAGCGATAGTTCATAAAGACAACATTTTCAGGGAATTTTCTATGGAAACTTAGAAAAACCAAACATATTATATCAGAAGCAGCAACTTACCCATCAATAGGCAAGACAATGCGGAAACTCCAGACCATACTACTTTCTCCGGGGAAGCTTGGTCATCTGAGTTCTCTTGCCAAGTGGTAAGATTTATTTATTTGTGGGTAGATGGCTCTTTTATACCATCATTTATTCCAGGAATCTCATGACGGTTTACAAAATTAAAACCACATAACAGTTACAGTTATTAAAAACTCCACAGTGCCAGTGTGTGATATAAGATAGAATATTTAAAAATACTATCATCAATTTTAACACTGGGAAAATAAAAAGGTTTTGGCTTGGCACTGCTGTACTTTACCAGATCAAGCACAGATACATGGCCAGAGGTATGTGTCAAAATGGGAATCTGAGGTCCCAAATAAGTTACCCAGGAATGAGAGAGCTAATTTGGGATAATTTGATCCTCTGTATACCCCGCCCCACAATTCTCAAAAATTTGATGATGAGCGGAGCAGTAAAGTTCTCCCCACCTGTGACAAAGATGATGCAGCGTATTAGCATGCTAAATGATTAAATGCTAACTATGGGAAATGATCATTGATTGTATCGACCCTTTAAGAAAACTTTGAAAATGAAACCCGAAACAAATCAAGGTAGCAATGTGTTTGAAAATCACAGCATATCCTGTAAGGGCAAGGTTAGAAGTTCTGCAGCAGCCACACTGCTGCAGAACACAATCACGGGTCTGCCTTGTTAATGTAAGAAATGTGCCCACTGATCCATTGTAAATATCAGGGGGAGATGAGAGAAGCTGAATTCTTGCCCTCCATTGCTCCCCATCGTCCATAACTTGAATGCCTTTTCCCCCATCCCCATGTTGGCTCCAGTACCAGAAGTCAGTCAGTCTGGGAGAAAAGTATCTGAGACAACAAACTACAGTGTGGTAGGCAGAGGAGCGGGGCTGGTAATTTCCGTTAACACCACAAACTGTCCTTCTTTCGTGGGTGCACATGGACCCCCATGGCATTGGGAGGGCCGACTGTACATACGTTTTTCAAGAAAACAAGGAATGTGGGGAGTGCAGCAGAATTGCACTCTCAGAAGTCTCCCCACACACACTCTTCTTGCAGCATGGTTTTCTTGTTTCATGCAACAGGGTTTCAGTAGTGGCAGTGATTTCAGAGAAGCAGCATCCCTCAGTAGCTTCCAGCCCCTGGAAGATGCCCACCCCTGTCCTACTTCATAGGTGAATGTGGCCACCCACTTCACATCTAATTTTGCCCATTTGTTGACTCTGCTCACATGCTGTAAAATTTTAGCCTCATCAAGGAAGAGGACAACCAACTTTGCGAAATTATCCAGTTTCATTATCTACAAACCAGCACAAAGCATAACGTATTGTCTGTTATCTATTGTCCTAGCCCCCTGGAAGATATTGTTCCTGAGCTAAAGGTTACAGTGAATATTGAATGCAGATTGTTTCCTCCTCAGGCATAAGTTCTTACCTGGTATTTTATGACTTGCATTTATATTTTTATTGATCAGAGTGAAGTCTATTTGTCTAGCAATAGGGCAAAGTGTCAGTTTGGCTGTGAACAATTGGAGCTTGATGGTGGGTAACTGTGTGTTAGGTGAAAGGCCTTTTTCTGTCTTTTTCTTTTCTTTTTGCTTTTTGCTGAGGAACCCACAAGTGCCCCATGTTAAGATTTAGTCAGAGACATCTCCAGCCGTAGGAACAAGATTCTGTAAGTTTCTTGATTGTAACGTAAGAATTATTCCTGGAAAACACAATTGTGATATGACAATCAGCATCTTCCCAGGGTGCCACTACAGCTACCACCAAAGAGGTATCCTATGGCTGTCCCACCCTTTTTGCCTCAGGAGGTTTCCTGTGCTATAGAAAAAGATGGAAGAAGTGCTAGGAAAATAAGGCAGGGTTATGAGTAAAAGACATGGTCCTCTGGACTGCTTGTAAACACCTATGAGGCAGAGCAATGGTACCATAAAAGCTTTGTTTGCAAGCCTCCATACAATTTCAATTCAGAACCAACATCTGAACAGCTGCTTCACTTGATTTGTTGTGTGTCTTCTTTGCCTGAATATGTGCTGCCTGTCCTGCTGGTGAGGCCAACCTACCTGGCACAAATCTTGCTTTCCCTGGTACAGCTGGTTGCTGTGCTGCATTCACTCAACAGAAGCAGATAGACACAGGAAGGAAAAAGATGTATGTAGGAACTGTGATACCCCCACTAAAGTACAGATGTCAAAGCTCTTTTAGCCTGAGGACTGGACTCCATTTTGGAGAAGCTCTTGGAGGTCACTTTCCCAGGGTGGCCACTTCCCAAGAAAGGACCTTGAACATTCCAGTTGTCTGCAGCCTGGGAAAGAGATGGTGCCTGGCATTTGCCAGGAACATGGACAGCTAGGTCCTTTGATTGACACCCCAAAGTATGATTGCTTGCTTATGTTTAAAAAGAAAACAAATGACAAGCTGCTTTCAAAACTAAGTGCCACTCACTTGGTTTCCACATTCAAGGTATAGATAGATTGCCTGCGTCAAGAGATAGTATGGAAGATTTCCATTCTCTTGGGTTCTTACAGACAATAGCTCTTTGTGTGACCAACAAAAAGACACAGTCTATTCCAGAGCTAGTCCATCTTTTCCTGCTTAAGTCAATAAATCTTTTATTCACTCACTTTAATGAACTATGAAAAATACTAAGGCTCTAACACAGGAGGGCAACTTGCATCCCATGGCCTGCATGCAGTCCTTGGACACCACATGTATGGCAAGATACTCAAGCTGCCCTTCACAATCCCCTCCTGCCTTGAAGGAGTGTTCCTGTTTTGCAGTAGAGAGATTGCAGGGGTGATTCACCCATTCTCTTCCTCAGCTCCATCAGATTTCAGACAGCCTGCAAAACAACTATTTGGTAGACCTCCAGAAGCCTGATGCAGCTGTAAAAGGAGGTGCACCAGAAGGTTTATCTCCATTTACCCTCTTCCCCAGCACATCTGGGCTCTTCACACAGCTGGAATCACTCTTTCTTCTCCAGGAAACAGCAATCCCAATTCGGATTACTGCGGGGAAAGCAAGAGGGCTTGGGCTTCCTCTTAGCAGCCCTGATGCAGCCAGGATTACTGTTTACCTAATCTTCATGGAAATAGCTATCCTGATCAGGATTTTTGGGGGTGGGGGGGGGAGAGTGAAAAGGCTTTAGCCTCCCCAGAGATGCCACCCTTTCTGTGTGTTTGTGCACATGTCTGTGTACATGTTTTTTTTAGACGCTGGCCCAGAAGGGCATGCATCTCTTGTGTCCAGACAGGCTGCCCTCCCTTGATCTAAAATGTGTGTCGGGTGAGAGACCGTCAAGGGAGATCATTCTCAAAGCTGTTATATTTTCCTGTTTTCCCTGCAATGACTTTCTCTCCAGGAAAATGACAGTTCTCAACACAGCAGCTCATCCAGAGAACTTCCAGCAATGCAACCACGACAAGATCACGATTGCGTTGTTCTCTGTGTGCTATTAACTGCTTCTATAAAAACAAACCCTTATAAGCCAGCCCCCTAGAAGTCAAACCATTGGTCTTCCATGAACTCTTTCTCCTTTGCTACATTAAACATGAACTTCACCACTTTCTTCTTCAAATTACTTTATTGTTTAACAGTGACCGGTTGTTCTTGATTAGCGACAGAATGTGCAAAGGATTAAGCTGCTGTACTTGGCTTGGTGAAACGTCTGATCTCTTGCCTACTATGTGTGTGCACATTTATTAACTCAGAAAATGAAATATCAGTTTACTCCATGGACTGATACAATAGCCCCTTTTACGTCAGTGTTTTTCTATTCACTGAGTCAGTCAGGAATGATGGATAAACTTCCCTGAATGTCCACCTGCCCACCAGAGCCAATGGTGGGCCATAAACCCAGTTCAGAAGTACCAAGAGGGAGCCCCAGTAGTCCTGACTCTCTCCTGCATGCTGAACAGAGTATGTGCCCTAGAACATCTCTCCTAGTCCTCAGATTTAGTGGCAGATATGCAGAGATTTCTTGACAGGCAAACCATGGTGGAAAGGAATTGCTGAAGGCAGAAAGCATGAAAACTACTCCTGCAAATTGATATTAAATTTCATTTTGCACTGACCAGTTTAACATAATGCTTTTTCTTTACAAGTTTTAACCAAGCCCCCCACCTCACCCGCTTTCTGTCAACATGGAAAAAAGTACATGGGTTGCTCTCTGCCTCCAAAGTGGGGGAAAGAGGGGTCATGCCAAGGGGTGGAGGAGGAGAGGCTGGGGCCAAGGACTTATGGCAATTCTTGTTGGCATCACAGTCTCCTTTCCTACCCCTTCCTGGTGCTTTATCTAGAAGGCTGCCATCTCAATAAATTACCAGGCATGTGCTGACAGAGTTTACTACTGCCATGGAGCATTTCAAACATAGGATACACATCAACCTCCAAGTTGGAGCTCACGTATGTTGAGGGCACAGGGCACAGGGCACAGTCTGGGTCCCTTAATCTCACAAGATGCTTAGAAAGTCAAGATGGACCTTTCTTTCCCACTTTTGATTTAGATTTGTTCCCAACTTTCTAATGTGTCAATTCATGAATCAGGCATTAAGAAGGTTTCCCTCAAAAAGAAGCACAATACCAAAGAATTGTGGCAAAGAAAATATATGTATGTTCGTAATACCCTAAATTAAAAAGAAGAACGAATGTAAGAGAATAGCTATAGATAAACCAAGACTATGAATGGACTCATTTAAATCAATAATTCTAAGTTAAAGCATGCCTACAAACTTCCTGTTAGTAGCACGCATGAAGGAAGGTTATAACAACAGCATTCTTGGCTGTAGTCAAAGATTAACACAAATTTTGACAAACTGGCTAAAGTGGTCCATAAGCACCAGACACAGAGCAGTTTGGTGTTGCTTCAAGATTATCACTCTTGCTTGGGTTCAGAAATGACTGATGAACCAGCATGTTGCTTAGACTTTATAGTTAAAAATAGAAAATTGAGAATTAAAATGTTCCTATCAACCAGGAATGACCCCAAACTGGTGCCAAGGTTCCAAACCACTTCACAGCTACATGTGTAACCATCAACAACCTCATTCTAAAAAGAGATTTAAATGTCTTATTATTAACTTGCTGGGGTCAGTTTTACCAGTTTACCATTTTATGCTGAGTTTCACCCATTTTGTGGGCATGTAGTCATGGCCCAGATATTATCTGACATCTATCACAAACTTGTAGCAAAGGCCCCCTTCCCACAGGCAAATTGTTTATTTTGAATTTATTATATTGCCTCTGCCCTTGATGCATGAAAGTCTCCCAATTTGGAGGCTTACTTGCATCCTGTGCCCCAAATAAGGTGCAACAGAGACAATCTCTGCCACTGCTGTTCTTTGTGCCCAGATTCTTATCTAGATAGCCTTTGTGCACCATCTAGATAAAGCACCCAGGAAAGAGAGGGAAGAAAGTGGGAATGTTGATATGAATGGGCATAGGTCCTCAGCCTGACTCTCCGCCCCTCAGCTCAGTGTGCCCCCTTTTCTCCCTTCTGAAATGCATTTGTGAAATGCATTTATGACAGTGCCAGGGGAGGCACCTAGCACTGTTCTTTCCATGCTGGCTGGAGGGGAGCAGGGCCAGGGCTCAGCCTTCAGAGTCCCAGCCCGAAATCCCAGGATTGTGGAGCTGGGACTTTGAATAATCCTATGGCCCCCCAGACAACACCAACCATTCACAGGATTGCACATTGGTTTATGTATACTGTGCCATCCTTCCAAAAATGTCTCTTAGGATGACTAGCAGTAAAATAAAAAATACTACTTTAGACTTAATTAAAGTTCGCATGAAAACAAACAGATAAAATTCCAGACTCAACAATAAAAGAAATAAAAATGATTAAAACCTTCTTCAGCAACAGATCACTTTCTGTGTGAACGGCTTAGAAATTTGGTTATGTTAAGCAGCATATAAGTATTGCTAGTAAATAAATACATATGTCAAATAGCAGCCTGAATGAGCATCCCTGAACAGGGAGTTCTAGAGCATGGCAGTGGCCTTTAGGAAGGCTCCTTCTCATGCCTCACCAGACATGTCTCTGAAGATGGTGGTGCCAAGAGAAAGACCTCCCAAGAAGATCTTCAGACAGGGCAGGCTTGTATGGCAGTCGAGTCCCAAAACAGATAGGTCTTTGGTGCCCATAACCAGCAGCTTGAATTGTGCCTGTACCCACTGAAGCTGTTGCACCTAAAGAGTCATGTGCTGTCTGTGACAGGCCCTGACTGACAGCCTGGCCATCATGTTCTGAGCAGAGTTTTCA
Source organism: Varanus komodoensis (assembly GCF_004798865.1). Taxonomy (NCBI): domain Eukaryota; kingdom Metazoa; phylum Chordata; class Lepidosauria; order Squamata; family Varanidae; genus Varanus; species Varanus komodoensis. Next base: position 2,430,806 of record NW_025335269.1, on the reverse strand, counting down.
GGTGGTTTTAAAAGGCAGCACAATCAAGTAGTCCAAGTGGGATGCAGCTAAGGCAATTAAGGCAGATTCAACTGGCAGTGGTGTCCAGTTAAATCATCTCTAGAAATGGCTGCATGCGGTGGACTAGCCTTGAATGTGCAAATGTACTCCCAGACACCACTGAGATGTTGGCATCCAGGCTCAGGGCTGAATCCAGGAGTACACCCAAGCTGTGAGCCTGAGTCTTCAGAGGGAGGGTAACCCTGCTCAGCACATCCTGAATCCCTACCACAATTGCATCCTATAGATAAATTATCAGAAGTCAAGAAATAAAGTGTTTGATTCTAAAATTACATTGCCTACATTTCTGAAATTACACCATGGCCCATACTGGAGCTTTTCTACCATGTTGCTCCCCACCCCTGCCACCTTTTAACATATCATAAAAAGAGTCCCATAAATGTACTGACTGATTCATACCTTTGCGGTTTGTAGCTATGCCCATTCCCACTGACCAGAAAATTACTGTGCTTTATTCGTCCCACCAACTCTCCCTGCTGAAGCATCTAACAATAGTAATAATACAGAGAACTATCTAGGTCAGGGGTCCTCAAACTTTTTGAATAGGGGGCCAGTTGAAAGGCTGTGGTGACCATAGCGGGCCAGTGAGGTGGGGGTGCCTGGGGGTGCGGGCCGGTGAGGTGCCGTCGGGCACACGCAAGGCGGCATTGGGCACGTGTGGCGGTGACTCGCTCGCTCGGAGATCTGCCAGCGAGTCCAAAACCATCTCCAAGCGAGCAAGCCACCACCTCCCCACCCGCGCTGCAAGCACATGCATGGGAGGCAAACGGCGGTGCGGGCTGGATGGATGGCCATGGCAGGCAGGATCTGTCCCGTGGGCCCTAGTTTGAGGACTCATGATCTAGGTTAATGAGCGATATAGAAATCAATCAATCAAATGAATAAATACAATTGAAAACTAGCATCATACTAAAAAAAAAAAAAAAGTAACATCAGAAGCTAAGCATTTTTATATATTTGAGACTATGGAGAGCAGTATATAAATCAACTAAATGAAACATTTTTTATTTTTCTTGAAGAAATCAGTCCTGTTCGCCTTTTATTGATTGCAGAAATGTTATTTCAGAAGTCATCATCCTGATGCTTGATAATTACTGCATTAAGAAAACTGTAAATGCAAACAGAATCTCTGGAGCAAACTTTAAAGATTCTTGGTCACAGGTCTAGCATATTAGGATGTGAAAGAATTTCTTTCCAGGTCAGATTGGCTCATTCAGGGGATTATATATCATATTGTGGAGCAAAGTATGCTTGCCTGTGTTGTTCTAAATGAATCTTTATCCTAAAGCAAGAGTAGGCAACTTGTGGTTCCAACTTGTGGATCAGCTGTAACTAGCATGGTCAATGGTGAGAAATTATAGGAACTATCAATCCCTGCCCTACAGAGATGTTTTGCAAGGTATGTCATAGTCCTTCCTGTATTTGCGGAACACATATAATGTCTATGCTATGGGCTAAATTTACTAGTCTTTGAGTAGTAGGGTTGATTACTCATCGGTACAGAAGCTTGACATTGAGATTTTAAGCGCTCTTGAATCACACAGTGCTGAACGATCATCAGAAGGTTCCAACATCCAATAACACTTGGCTAATTCTTCTACTGAAATACATACAGTACTAACTAATTCTCAGTGTTGCGGACTCAAGTCGAGTGACATGCTTCCAAGTCCAACTCAAGCCATGTCAGCAACTCAATTTGGGACCAACAAGTGAGTGACTCAGCTTGAGATTTCTATTGTTTTTATGACCAAGTCATTTTTTGGCACAAGGGAAGGGTGGGAGGGAGGAGCAAGGAGGAGGGCAGTTTTGATACAGGTAGTCCCCAGGTTATATACTTAGTAACACAGAGACTGCCATAAATCCTATATGGATATCTCAAATGAGAAGCCATGAACATCTCTAGAGAACTATGGAACATGTTTGGTGACATGTCATCAGTGGCTGCAGAGGGAGATATTCACAGCTTTTAATTCACAGTGTTGACTCAAGTGTACCCAAGCTGGTGTGTTTTGGTGCATGTGTAGGGCCTCAAGGATGAAGCAGAACCATGGCAAAACAGTTTCTGGGAAGGGCAAAAGCAGTGGTGCCCACATGACTTCTCCCTACTCCTCTGTTGTTGTTGTTGTGTTAAAGCTTAAAGTCCTGTTTTATTCATAACTTCCTAATCCCTGAGGTAATATTAAGCCTAACTTTCACTATCCTGGTGTTGGAGAGTCAGGGATGATTGTGCTGCTGGAGCAGGGTTCGGTGGGTTACCACTGGAGTTGCTTTCTTGAAGTAAACCTCAAGGGTAGTTTGTGCAGCCATTTTCTTTTTCTCACCAGAAATGGCCTTGTCACAGCTGAGAGCCTGATTACAAAAGCAAATGCTAAAGGGGAATTAGATCTCTAGTAGTATACCCATAGTACAGATGGGGAAATGATGCTAAATCAACAGCAATGTGTGGTGGGCATGTCTGCCTAGAATTTGGCATGCTTGATTCCCTCCAAAGTGGCCAACAGGCCTGCAGATGTTACCCAAGTCTATAAAAAGAAAGAAAGTTCTGATTATTTTCTCTGTTTTGTTTTAGGTTTGGTTTGGTTTAGAACTATGGTATTATATTATTATTTTGGTTTGTTGTAAATTAGCAGAGCAACTCAGAAATATATTCAGAAAATGAACAAGCAGGAACCAACAACATAAAGTACTTTAAAGTGCTCAATATGCTTCAAATTCTTGATCTTGTTATAATCTATGGAAGAATGATACCAAATTAGCTTAACATGCTGATTTGAAAGAATGTTTTAGAACTATTTATTTCATTTGTTTTTTACAATACTTTATACCTACAGAGATACATACAAATTCCCTTTAGTACCTGTAGTTACTTTATTATTACTGTTTTATCATCATCATTGCAATGCTGCATTGTGTTTAAGATGTTTTATTGAACAGTGACTGGAAATGTTTCTTATGTGTTTTACATACATAAAAAGGTAAAATAATTACATATACTAGGACAATTCGACTTAAAAACAAATTTGACTTAAAGATGTTCTCAGGAATGGAACTTGTCCATAATCCAGGGACTACCTGTACAGAGGGAAGGCTTCAACTCTTTTTGGCACACTGTGCTTTCCTCCGCAGGAAGCACAACAGCACTTCTCCTGCCTGCTGCCTTTGTTCTGTTGCCACGTGTTGCCAAACAGAATAGCAGTGCCAGGCTGGAGACCAACTGTGTCAAGAAAACTGTTTTTCTAAATTGCAATCTTGAATAACAGCACAGCTTTGTTTAAAGAAATTATGCCTGAAGTAAAAGACTTCAATGCATCACTGAGAGAAGTGTTGATGAGAACATCAGCAGGGATTACAACTCTCTCCCCCCCCCACAATATACCCTACTACCAGCTCCCCTTTTTCTGTTAAAGTTGGCTCTTGAGACTTGAGAAGAGACTTGAGACTTGACTAGAAAATTTCTTGCAATAGCTTGAGACTCAACTTAGACTTGAAAGTAAAGACTTGAGACCTGACTCAAGACTTGGAGTAAAGGACTTGAACACATCACTATTTCTTGAAGCATTATTTTCCCTTAGATTTTCCCATATCAAATCCTTGATGTGTAGTAATGTATAATGGGGCAGCAATGAACCATGTAGAACGTATGGTGCAGAAAGCTTTTATCCCATAAATTCACCCTCCTGGTAAACTGCAATGCAGCCCACCCCACAGAGTTGGGTAGGCTGCAGCAAAGACTTTGTGGATCAGATGTGCATCTTGACTATCCTCCTCTGGTTTCTCTGTATGGCTCGTTTGGGCTCAGGAAATGATTATGCCAAGTTCCCCCAGATCTTGTTGGCTAATAACCAATAGTGTGGACAGAAGGTGCTAACACAGCATCATGTCATATTTTATTTATTTATTTAAAACTTTTAGACTGTCCCTTACTGTAGTCTTGGAACAGTTTAACAGAAAGACAAAAAATAAAATAAAACACAGCATCCTAACCGAGTTCTAATAATAAAACCCATATTAAAATAACAGTCAAACCTTAAAATATTGGGAAAATAAAAAAGTTTTAGCCTGGCACTGAAAAGAATAAAGTGACAGCACCAGGTCAACCTGTCTGGGGACCTCTGGTCATAGGTTCAATGAGACATCAAGAAGCTCCTTCATATTAAGGCTAATCCTAACAGCCCCATCTTAAACAAGCTTACTTTGATAGATGTTCAAGAGAAACTGCTTGACTGCTAAATATACGTCTTTTATTCATAAAAAACAAAGACAACCAAGCAGGCCCATGAGAAAGAAAAAAATCCAAAATAGCTTTATCAGGATCATTCAAATTGCCACAAATATTTTGCAGTCTTTTGTGTTCTCTTGAAATTTCATCAGGCCAGGGGATAGAGAAAGAAGCAGAAGCCAGGAATGAGGTCAGACCTTGTGGTCATAAGTTCTGCAGTTTGTGCCGATCTCAAAATGGAGATTGCAGCCTGTGAGGATTAGGCCATGGCAGCATTGCAGCTATCAGATGCCTTTATTCAGGCCTTCTTGCCTCAGTTCAGAGATGAATGCACCAGCTGTAACATTGCCTTGGTTATACATTGCAGGTAAGTCAAGTTATTTTCTTAAAGATTTATTACATTCTGTACCATCCGATAGCTGCAATTCTTTGGGCTGGTCACAAAAATTAAAACCCTGAAATACTGTATAACATTTAAACATTTATAACCTCAACATGAAACAGAAGCAAAAGCCAAACTAAAACTCTGCAGTAGTACAAAGATATAAAATATTGTAAAGGATGTAAAACAGATTAAACCATTAAAATTCATGAGAAAATAAGGTTGTGCTAAGTGCTCGGAAGCATATAATGTAGAAGCTAGGCAAGCTTCTCTGGGAAGTTCATTCTACATCAGGGATGCCACAGCATGCAAAAGCTACCCACCTCACTTCTTTTGTCAGGGGCTTCATCAGATGAACTTCTTAGGACAATCTTGGGATCCAGGCATGTATATATAGAAGGAAATGATCCTTCAGGTAACCTGGCCTCAAGATGTTTAGGGCTTTAGATGTTAGCTCCAGCATGTTGAATTGACACCAGACATGAACTGGCAGCCAATGCAGATAGTAACACACTGGCTTAAAATGACCATGATGGCCAGTTCTCATTAACAATGTTACTGCCTGTTTGGGACCAACTGAAGTTTTTGGACAGTTTTCAAAGGTAGTTCCACATATAAATGCATTGCAATAATCCAGCTGAGAGGTTACCAAAGCATGGATAACTGCAGGATCTAGGTTGATAAAAACTGTTCTGTACCATTGAGTCCATGTGTGCCTCTAGTTACAGTGCTGGATCCAGAAGCACCTCTAAGCTATGAGTCCCATCCTTAAGGGGGAGCGAAACTACCCATCCCCATCTTTAGGGGGAGTACAACCTCCTCCAGAAGAGGTCAACTATCTGGGTAGGTGAACCATCTGCTAACTGTATTGCTGTCTTTTCTGGACATAGTCTCAGTTTACAGGCCCTCATCCAGTCCATTACTGTTTCAGAACAGCCACTGCCTCACCTGAATTTGATGAAAAGGAGAAATAGTCCTGAGTGCCTCAACCCAAAACTCTGGATAATCTCCCCCAAAGGTTTCATGTAGGTGTTGAAACAGCATGGGGAATAAAACTGAGCCCTGTGGAACCTCACAGCATAATTCCAAGGCACAGAGCAGGAATCCCTCAGCACCACCTTCCAGAATTGGCTGTCCAAGTAGGAGAGGAACCATGGCAATGCAGCTTCCAACCTAGGAAACCTATGCAGAGGGACACCATGGTTGATGGAACTGGAAGCTGCCAAGAGGGCCGGGAGAATCAACAGGGATGCCCCCTCCTTGTCTCTCCCTCAGCAAAAGCCACCCCGCAGGGTAACCAGGAAAGTGTCTGTTCCAAAACCAGGTCTGAAGCCTAGTCGAAATATATGTGGATAATTTCTTCATCCACAAGTGCCTGGAGTGGTACAGTAACTACTTGCTAAGGCACCTTGCCCCAGAAGGAAATGTTTGCTACTGGCCCTTAGTTGTTAGCACCATCAGGGCCAGATTAGGTTTTGTAGAAATGGCCTAATTACCATCTCCTTTAGAGAAACTCAGTGCCACTCCCGCTTTCAAGGTAGAAAATCTGAAAGCTTTCTTGGAAACAGAATAAACTAGGTGAGAACATGGTGAACACACAGGAGAAGCATGAATCTCTTTTTTTCCTTCTATTGTTTCTTTCAGAATAACTTTCTACTGAATGGGTAATTTCTGCCCAGCTCCAATGGAAAAATTACTGCTAAAAAGGGAGATAAAGATAGATAACTGAAAAAGAAAGGCAGTTCCTGCTTTCACTTTGCTTCTGACCCCATCCAGGTTTCTGTGACAGCTTTCAGGAAAGTGTTCAAAGTTCTCCACAGGCTGACCTGGCCTGTATACAGCAACTTTGTACATGGACAGTGCAACGCAAAGCTGAAGTATGATACTGAAATGAGGGTTTGGCTGGATTTCAGGGGTGGTTCCAGGAGATTAAATCATCTTCCTCTTTAACTGTGTGCTGAGGGCAAGAGAAAGCATTTCTATTTAAACAAACATCGACTCTGCTGTTTCTGCATTTAATTTATCGACCATTATTTATTTCCTGATGCTTTTGACTTATTGATGGATTTTAATGTTTTTATATTTTGTAAGCAGCTTTGAGCAACTACTTTTTTGGAGGGGAAAAACAGCAAAAAGAAAAAAGTCTATATAAATAAATAAAGAACTCCAAGCCAGTTTCCCCAAAGCCTGCTCCACAGACTTATCGACTTCTCTAAGTATCTAAGTTGCTCCCTGGGCTTTCCAAGGGCCAAAGATTTCTGGGAACAAGCCAGTCCCACTGCCCCTGCAACGTTGACCAGAACATGCATCTATTCCACTAGCTCAAACACAAAACTGGCCCCTCAGATAAATTGCACAGAGGCTGGAGGTGCCCTTTTCCTATGCTGGAATAGTACATCAGACAAATAGATGATTTAATGAAATAACCATCCATAGTGTTTAGAAGCTAGTGCGAGGGGAGGGGAGAGGAGAGGAGATCCCGCCATTCAGATTATTTGTGTACAGCAAAGAGGAAGTGTAGTACAGTTTGCAAACACTTTGATATATCCTGCTACAAATACTTCATTTCAGCGAGATTAATTTGTTTTGCTTAATCAAAATCAGATTAGATTGTTCAGGTCTTACAATATATTCTAGTAACTGAAGCTGACCTTGAAACAATGACCAGGGACATTGTTTTTAGGAACTGTGCACATCAGAGTGTGCTGCATACGAGAGAGGTAGGAGTTATGAAGAGTGACTCTTCTGCTCATTTTTCCTCCAGACACACTTTAAGTTTCTTTGATATATGACTGACACACATGCATCACTTGATAGCTACAGCATCACTTGTGGTAAATATGTTAAAATGCAACACCACAGGTTAATCACTGCAGAACTTGCACATTTGCTGACATCTCTTGAAACTCAGTTCAATAGAGTCAACAGTCTTTGTTAACTGCAAACTTTACTGATGCTTCAGAACCTAGTCAAAACCTGTTGGAAGAGGCTGCAGGCTTTATTTATTTATTTATGAATGAAATGTGTATGCCGTACAATTACTAACGTCTCTGGATGGCTAAATATGAAGCTGTATGAATAAATACTGTATTAAGGGGAACATAAGCTGGAAAATGTCACTGAATGCTTCCCACTAAATGTAGGGAATTGGGTTGCTGGTTTTGATTTCATGTTTCCCTTCATACTTTGCCTATTTTAAGTGTAAGAAGCCTGTTAATATTTAGTAAAGATCCTGTTTGAAAATTGTGATTGTTTCTGCCCCAAGTGCAGTCTCACAATACTTACTCTCTAGGAGAGTTATGTTGAATCACCTCAGGGGGCCATTTGGCCCAGCACTTGTGGCTAAACAGCTGCCCATGGGAAACCCACAAGCAGCACTTGTGTGCAGCAGCCCCCGCCTGCCCCCGTGCACATCACAGACATAGGCACAGCCATAACTCCTACCAGCCTAAATGAGCACAGGATTGTGCCCTAAGCTATTTGCGTATTGTGCAGTTCCTGCTGGAACTGACTGAAAAATGGCTGCAACCCATGTTTGCAATACTTTGTGGGTGTTCCCAGAAACTGCTTTCCTCCGTGAAAGCACTTCCAGAACACTTTGTTTCCTACTGTCTCTTTGGTTCCTACAGGGTCAGTGCTCACACTGTGCTGCCAATCACTATAGGGCAAAATATCTAAGTACGAAAGTAACTGAGCACACAGTGTTTAAGCGGAGAAGGGTGCTCCCAGATGGGACTTCTGTTGTGCAATTGTCCCATCTCATTCACAGCAATTGATTGATTGATTCATTCATTCATTCATTCAAAACTTTTATATGCCATCCCTTATGCATGGCATCTCAGGGCAGCTTATAATCATTAAAATCAAAATACAATAAAACAATACATACAAATATAATAACATATAACCAATAAAATTAAAAGTGACTGGTGAAACATTAAAATACTAATTTCTAAAATAACGATTGAATAAAAAGGTTTTGACCTTGTGCTGAAAAGAATATAAGCTCGGCACCAGGTGAACCTCTATTTAATTTAACTTAATTGTGTCTCCAAACATTTTCATTCTCCTTTGATAACCCTATTGTGTTTTCCGACTACCTTCTTGTGTTTTCTCATTTTTGTTTGTTTGTTTTTTCATTACCACAGAAAATCTGTTAGGGAAGGGAAAGCTAAATTGTTGTACAATGCCTTTTCAACTGGTAATTTCAGTAGCCATATGTCTAGAAGCAAGTAAATAATGTCCCTGTAGGTCAAGCCTTCCTTCTCTTGCAGGCCTGTGTTCCAAATTCACCTGCCCTCCCCACACCCCTAACTGTGATTGGGTAAAGGCTCTCATTGGCTTCAGGGGAGGCATTTTTCATGTCTAATTGCAGTGCAAGAGGGTAGACCCAGATTCAGCTGTTGGCAGATACTGTAGGAGTGTGGGAAGAGGCCATAGCTCACTATAATAGAACACTTGTAAATGGTCCCAGATCCCAGTGGTCTGACTCAAATTAAGGCAGGTTTCTGGGGCTCACCAGCTCAATAGGCAGCTCGCACAGGCCTATTCACCATGTGACTACAGGAGCTTAAAATGCTCTTCTTTTAAATGAATTTGCACACATTTTGCTGTCAAAGTGCAGGGCAATCAAGTGATGCACACATGTGAGTAAGCCATTGCTAGCATTTTTCTCACCACTGTCTTCTGCTTGCAGTCAGTGGTGCAGTGGTACATTCTGAAGTGCAGGCACTGATCATGACTCTCATCATAGAGAGACTTCCAAGGAAGATGCAAAAATGCAGGCAGCCCTGTTGATCTGTATTGATCAACAGCTGTACTGATCAAAAAACTAGTTCTATCAGTTTTCACCTTCATCTGGAGCAGGTCTTTGGTAAAACTAATGGGTGTTAACTGCCCATTCAAGACCACTACCACCCCTAATACTCCACATGACAGCAGAGACAGCTCACAGCAATATGTGGTTCCTGTTTTCCACCAGGTATACAGAGGACAGCAGGTAAACTCAGAGGAAACAGGAAATCTGAGGTGGGTTGGCAGATGACCTCACTATCCTTGCTAATCAAAAAAGTTCTGACTCATAGTGCCTCTGAGCCCTGCTCCTGTACAGGCAGTATTGTCTCTAGGTTTTTGAGGCCCACTGGCAAGCCACTCTCAATGCCCGTCTCCTTCTGTGAATCTGCTTTCTTATCACCATTGTCACCCACTGCTGTCCCCACTCATCCTCTTTCTCATCATTGCAACCACTCTCGAGCCACTGAGCAAAAAAGCAGTGGCATCTCCTGCTCACCACCATTGCCGGTGCTGTGGTCTGAGGTGGACCAAGAGGCCTATGAGCATTGGCTCCTCTTTTTAACTTGGCTCCTCTACACAAATGCACATGCCCTTTCCCTCTTCCCATCCCCAGCTACACCAGTCCTACACATTGTCTCTCACCCTCCTTCCTGCAGCCTTCCTTCAACTTGTAGAAGGAATAGCAAGATCTGTGTATAAGGTTATAATAGAGCCCTTAGTTTTTTAAAATAAAATATTTGGAACATTTCAGACTTGTTACATAACATTAAATCTAGGAAGCAGTGCTTCCTACGTCAAAGTGACATTCCCTGATTTCCACCTCCTCTCTGGAGAATTACTCACAATATCTGGCTTCCTAAAACCCTAGGCATTACAAAGGATACCCAATGGGAAAGCCATAGCAGGGATGTTTGCCCTCTATTTAATATTTAGGAAGTTGAAGTTTAAGGAAACCATTTGAGAAAAAACAGCTTCTTGTTGCATTTGTTGGCTTGCCAAGATCAATTTGCTGAAAACGTTATCTCCATCTTGCCAAGTGAAAGCAAAGCAACCTCGTGATTAATAGAAGATAATATATATACACAGACAACTTCCATTTTTAAAGTGTTCGTATAACTAAGAAACTGCTGACCTATTTTTGTCATCTGAAAATAAATATTATTCCTGAAATTAAAAACAAAAGCTGTGCAGGCTTCTGGAATCCAAACCTTTGATCATTTGGTGTCCAAAATGTCAGGTTTGACCTCTCATGAAACATTTTATACAAAAATGCAAAAATCCCCATATATTAAGCTTATCAAAGGGTCTGCAAAAATGTGCAAAAGAATAAGATCTCCAGCTCTCTTAAGTAGGCAACATGTTACAAAAAGCAGGAGTTGAAATGAGTGGGAAGGAAAAAACTTCTGATGTGATCTTGAAATCATTGTGGCATCTGCATTGTCAGAGTCTTGACCCTGGGAGAAGGGTCTCCAGGCATTCAAACATGGCTGTAGTAGGTGCTATGATGGTTTCAGGTTTCACATGGAGTTGCTGATGCATCCCCTTGTGTCGCTGGGGCAGGGAGGCACAATTTGAAAGATACAATCTATCTGTTCATTCAGAAATGTCTCCATCATGGGTGAAGCACCCAGGCTCCTGTTTAAGGAAAAGCAATTTGTGATTTAAAAAAAAACACAACCAAAAAACAACAACAACAAGCCCCCAACCCCAAAGAGGGTGCATGTAGGTACATGCACACACAGGAGACAATCTTGTTTGTTTTTTGTTTTTCCTGCTACAAGTGAGCCCATGCCCATCAGATAGCGCATGAACTTGCCTCCAGCTCCATTACTGCGTTCCCCTTCATTTCCACTTTTCCCTCCATGCTTCAGGCAGGACGTCCATGTTAAGATAAAAAAATATCTTGATTGTTTGGTGCTACTTTATTTAAAACATGAACAAGCAAAGACAGAATTTAAACTAGGAAAAAGACTAATCAAGAGGGAGTTGCCTTGGTGATGTTACAGTGGGGAGCTAGACTCTATTGTAAAAGGGCAGGTTTCTCCTGCTGTTGGATCAAAGCAGGCTGAATCCAACTCCACAGAAGCTTAACTGCTTTAATTCTGCCTATCTGTAGGCATCCAACATTTACAGTCACGAAAATGCTCTGGATTTGCCTCAGAACAAAGATTGGGGGGTGGGGGGTCTGACAGACCTCTTGATTTTGCCCAAGACCTTTGAGCCATTCCCCAGATGGCCACATTTCCTGCAACCTGTGATTGCTTGATGCTTTTCTGCCCCCCATATTCTAAAAGGCTGAAATGCTTTGCCTTTGCAATCATATGCATCTTCAGATAGGCAAAAGGCCTAAAACTCCCTGCATTCCCCAGCCAGCCATATTGTTAAGGGAATGCTGGGAGTTGCAGACATTTTTAATGCGTAGGATTACACCTTAAAACATTAAATTTCTGGCAGTAAAAGCTCTAAAATAAAATATGCTGGAATTACTGGTGCTTTTGACTTTGCCCCCTTTTGCCTTTGGCCCAACCCACCATGGGATTGTAGGAGGTAAAAGCTGCTTTGAAATTGAGTTTGGGCTGAAAGAAGTCCAGTGCCCCTGATTTATGTGATTAGGACTTGGGACTGTCCCCTTATCTCCAACGCACACACACTGACACACAAGGTGGAAGTTTCAAGGAGAACAGGTTGGAAAGCTCCCCCTTCTTTGCCCCTTCTCCTAGTTCTCTCTCTGCTGCCAAGGAGGAAAGCAGTCAATTGGAGAATATTCGGCATGTGTTTAACCTTTTTGTTGAAGTCAGTGGGATGCAAATGAACATTGATTTGGTGGGTTCATGCCCAAACTGAATAAAGAAAATCTGTTAATTTTTGCTGTATTTATGGGAATGTTTTCCATTGTATGTATAAGGGAAGTCAACTGCAGGAAACCTGAGACTTTCTTTTAGAGGAACAATAGCATGCAATTTCTTTGGATCTTGTATTTTTATATTTGCAAGAATACAAATGGCTCATATATGTTGCTTCCATTAGTGTTTGAGAGGAAACACATGTTAAGTTCTCTTCAAAAGGTCTTTTTAGTGTGATATTTTTATGATTTCCTAGAATGATGATTCTTCCAAGAAGCAATGCACAACATGCGCTGCCAGAGAGGGTGCTAAGTAAAACATCTAAGAGGTTTTTACCTGTGGAAAACAAGGAAGAACAATTTGTAAAATAGATAGGATTTCTAGAGAGGGAAGTGCAGCTGGCGGAGAATCTGTTTGCAGGAGGACTTGGCTTGACCTGCCCGTTGGCAGATGTGGTGTGCTACTGGCAGCTGCTCTGTTTTCCTGTCCCTTCCCAAAAAATTGCAGAGGGACCAAGGAGGTGACTAAGGCAGCAGAGATGACTAAGGCAGAGCTGACTAAGGCACCAGCATGCTTATGAATTTGTGTTCACAAATAGGTGTGGGGTGGGGGGGAGAGGGTCCTGACAGAAGTTGTACAAAATTCAGGTATGAACATGTATTTTTATTATTGACATTAAATGACATTTATGAGACATCTTTCAAAGAAGTGGCTTGGAGCTGTCTTACCAGCTCATCTAGCAGAGTGGATTTCTACAGCTGATGCCAGGTATGAAGGAAACTGCCATATATGTGGCCCTCTGTGACTTTGTGCCAGTTCTTGAGTTACCCAGGTGCAATCCCTGCCCCCCCCGCCCCACCCAGACAGAAACAGCTGGCCCACTTGCTGATCTCCTTCAGTGGCAAGATACAAGGATTACCACAGGTCATGCCGTGCCCATTTGTGGAGGCTCTGTGCTTTTCCATCTCTGAAGAGCTCCATTTCTCCAAGAACTCTGGAAAGAGCAGCATTGGGTGTCTACATTCCATCCCCTGACACTGTGCTGTGCCCTGGAGGCAGAGAGGCAGGCAGGCTGTGGCCCTTGAAGCTTTCAAAGGATTTGTGTGGGTGGAACCTTGATTCAGCTGATTAAATGAAGAGATTGATCCTTGGAATGTGTGTGGGTTACCCTCCTACCATTTAGAAACTGAATATACAAACCATTAACAAAATGATAACATGTTATTTGTTCCTATGTGTATGATACAAAAGACTATTGTTACTTAATCACTGTGCAATCCTTACCCCTTTGGGTGGATGCCCATGGGGAGTGAGGATGGGGCAGGGGCATTTCTCCAGTGTGTGTTGGGTGGGGTCATGCATGTCCTAGAAGCTCCTGCTGCATCCACAGGCCCAGGTTTCCCTGAAGGCCCTACCTCCTTCCCTATGACCATGACTGCTGGTATTGCACCCCCCTGCCCCCGCCCCCGCCCCATCTGAAAGGCTGGGATGTCTAGTTTCTGCCAGTAAGAGCTCAACACTAGCAGCCCACAGCCCCCACCATCCAGTCAGGTCCTATGGCTGAAAGAAGTTTAATGCCCCAGAGGCCCTGCAGAAAGGTTAGATGTAAAACTGGTCCCCTCACCTACACTAGCTGGGAGCTGGCATAGGTGCTGTCTTTCCTATTAGTTTTTTTTTAAAGAACTGCTGGAGATGGCCCCCAGTCCTCCACATACATCCTTGCCCCCATGCTACACCACTCTGCCCCCATGATGAAACAATCTACCAGCATGGTTAGCTAGAGGGATGTTTGCAGTTGCAGGACTTTTTTTTTTCTAAACTTGCATAGAATTGCATCCTTAAGCTGCAAAGTGTGGCACACAGTTTTCTTTCAGGCAAATTGAATTCAATGAAAGCAGAGCCAACCCTGACATTACACCAGAGATCCTCAAACTTTTTAACCAGGGGGCCAGTTGAAAGGTGCCAGTGCTGGACACAGGCCGGAAAGGTGGTGCCAGTGGTGCGCACAGGCCGATGTGGGGGTGGGGACAGGGCATGTGGCGAGGTGAAGCGAGGTGCAGACGGGCGCACGTGCAGTGAGATGAGGCGAGGCGGGGAGGGGGCAGGCACTCGCCATGAGGCGGGTACACGAGGCAGTGGCTTGCTCTCTTTGAGATTGTTTTCTCCAAGTGAGCAAACTGCTGCCTCCCTGTGTGCAGGGCAAGGTTGGGCAGCAGTGGGTCCAAATGGGCATTGGCGGGCCGGATCAATGGGCATAGTGGGCCGGCCCCGGCTCCCAGGCCATAGTTTGAGGACCCATGCATTAGACAGAGGCCACCAGCTCAGACAGCAGATTGTGGATGCCATAAAATGTAGCACATTGTGAATACTGTGGAACTTTTAATGCCAGGGTGTTTCTGGGATTATTTTTGCCTAGTGGCAAAATAATATGCATCTGACTTGGGTGGATAGCAGAAGCCATTTGCTGCTTATCCTTAGGCAGCAAAATATCTGGGAACAGCCTTGAATGAAGGTCAAACTGAGGATCCTCTGGAAATGTCTGCAGAGGATCAACAGAACACAGAAGCTGCTTTATAGCAAACCAGACCATCGGTCCATGTAGCTCAGTCTTGCCTGCTTTGATAGGCAGGGCTCTCCAGCATTTCAGACAGATTTTCTCAGCCCAGCCTAGCAATGTCAGGAAAAAGAGCCTGGGTACTTCTGCCTGCAATGCACATGCACTGCCACTAGCTTATGGCCTTTCCCTGTGACCATGTCAGATAGATCTGGTCCACCCCCTTTGCTAGCGCCCTGGTGCCTCTGGGGAGGATCAGCTGCCACCCAAAAGATAAAAAAAGTGAATGACTAGATCTGAAAGGAAAGGACAAAATGAACTGTTGGAAACTGGGTTTGCTTTCCAGAAGAGACTTTCCTGCTTAACAGCCTTTTGCAAGATTGCTGCTGTTTATTTTTCCCCCTGAATGAATTTATCATACAGGCTTCATTTGTTTGCCATTTGATTTTCCAGAGATTGAAACATCATGAAATTAAGTGCAGAGATCACATCATCATCATCATCCACCTTCTGTCTTGAAAACTTTCAAAACAGGCTTATTTAGAGTAGTCATGGCAGCTAGAATCTTAAAAACAAAACAAAATCCTAAAGTGTCAATGCTTGGGTTTTAAATGCCACAACATATGGTTGATAAAGTTGCAACCAGTTTATATAATCAGCAGAATCAAAAGGCTTTTGATGAGCCTCATTGCCTCAGGCAGCAGGTGTTCTATGAAGGGTGGAGTACCCATTCAAATTCTCCCCAAAAGAAAAATGCCTTTCACATGGAAAATTTGCATATCAGGGACAAGAGTCCAACCATCTCCTTAGCATGGGCTTTCTCATGCGCAGGTGGTGTAGCTCTTCCACATATTCAGTTCTAATCTGCAATCCAGGCAAAGTTTTACCTTATGAGTTTTCAGTTATATAACCTGTTCTGGAGGCTGTTACAGCGGCATCACTCTCCTTGACCCAACAGAAAGTCTGCAATCACTGAGGGTTAAATGGTGTTGTGGTGGCACTGGGCAGGCAACCTGTTGCTCTCCAGAAGTTTGGGACTACAACCCCATCCATCATGGCCATCAATCAGAAGTTATGGGATGCTGTAGTCCAAAATACCTGGAGGGTACTAGGTTGACTATCACTGTATTCTTATACAGCAGCATAAAAATGCCTTTTTCTTACTGGCATTTTAAACCCCTGGCTCATTTTGAGACTGGCGTTCCCAGAAGGGAGGCACTGATTTGCATTCAGTCAAAGCAATTAAGAGATTCCAACCTTTCCCTGTTAACTGAAGCATCTATAAATAATAGTCTCAATGACTACTCCTCATGGAAGCAATCATGAATATTCCCTAATAAAACAAGTTGGCAGAAAAAGCCAACAGTCACAACAGGGGTATTACCTCTGTTAGGATGAAAGGAAATGTCACAAGGTCATGAACAAGCTTTCAGGCTCTCCAAAACCCTTCTTCAGCCTGGCCATTAAGCAATTATTTTACATTGTATTGTTAAGCCATTATGAGGCTTCGGTTAGGGGTGGTCTAGAAAAGTTTTAAGTAAAATGACATGACATGATATAAATAGGGATGGAGAAGGAAAAGGCTGGAAATGAGGGAGGCTGTAACCAGAAAGTTTGCAGTTGCTAAAAGTCTTAAAATGGAGCACAAGAGAAGTGGGGTAGATTAGTCTGATCAGACATTGCTAGGTGAAAAGCAGATTTCAAGCTACACTGAAGGTTGCTGGGACACAGAAGAAAGCATTCTCCTATTTTGGGGAAATGTACAGTCTAGCAGAACTTCAAAACACATGATCAAATCTAGTCAAAACACTTCTGCCTCTGCCTTATGAGAATTCAGGGGAAACCTGACAACCTTTATATTGGTACACTTTAATGTTATGTTTAGGGGTGCACTATGTCAAAAGAATCCCAATTGAGTAGTATCACCTAGTGCTTAGAGGGCATGCAGTGCAGCCAGTCCAACTGTCAGTCATCAGTCTAAGGAATTATTTCTGGGCACTACCAGGTAACAGTCAGAAACTGCTCAGGCTCCCACTGCCCTTAGGGATTCTGCACCCTTGGTGGTTCCGTTATTGTCTGCCTCACCTGCTCCCTTCTGCTTTCCTCGTGGAAGCCCCCATCTTTACTCCTCCAAATGTGTAGGCTTGCAGGATAATCTCTCCTACACATCTTTAAAATCCCATGAGGCTCATGCCATCAAGAAAGTCTGTGGTATGATTTCAAGTTTCGAGTCTTGCCTCTCTTATATACTCATTACAATATTTATACTTCACCTTTCCATTCCATTTGAAGGACTTTCAAGTTACCTGAAACTCATAAGGAAAAAAAATTAAACCATAAAACAATCTAGACAATATTTTTAAATACACGCAGCAGCAATTAGCAGAACCAGAATGCCAGACCACATAACAAGAAATTAATTTGAAATTACTACAAATTAATTTCAGTGTGAACAGTACATCAGAAAGTCATTTTAGCTGATGTTAGAAGGCAGGAAGAGGCAAAATCAATTGGGCTTCCAGAGGCAGTGAATGCAGAAGCATGGGTGCCACCACTGAAAAGCCCTTCACCATTCATCATCCCTCAGATGACAGAAGAATAAAGAGCAGGTCTGCCCCAATTAACAAAGCACGAGGGCAGGCTCATAAGAAGGTGCTAGTCTATAGGGCTTTAAAGGCCAGAACTAACATTTGGAACTGAGTCCAGAAATAAACTGAGACTCTACAAAATCATACACAAAAACCCATCTCCTGGCCATCTGCTGTTTTTCTCACTAACTTACATTTCCCAATCTGCTAGTTCCACCTAGCAATAAGCAGAACATGTATAACTAGATAGACCCACCTTCCTCAGAAAGACCACAAGTGGTGCATGATCTGAAACTGAGCAAAAGTACTCCTAGAGCTAGAGGTCACCTGACAATCCAGGAGCAATGCTGAGTCATCCCTAAATGGTAAACTGGTTTCTGAAAGGGGAGTGCAACCTCATCCAGGCTGAACACCTATGCTCGCACTAATACATTTATTCTGGCATAAACTGTTGTGGACACTGCCCACTTTTGTGTAGCCTCTGACACACAGTGCCAATACAGAGGTAATTAACCTTAGGGGTATTAGAAGGATTACTGACATCAGAGAAGTGAACTGTGAACACAAAACTGTTACAGAAATGCTAAGCATGATTGTAACTGGGACAGGCACTTCAGGCTCTAGGTTGTTTCCCTCAGAGCTGGTCACAACCCTGGCTTGAGACCAAGACTTATCAGATTTGACAATACTGTGTCTTGCATAGCATAAATAAGTCCATAAAACAATACGGAGCGAAACAAGGGACATTCTTAGGTCCAGAGAGATGAATGCTTTCTCTACTAGGAATGAGGGCATTCCCACAACATTTTGCTGCTGGGGATGCAGATGTCTGACCTCAGATCAAGCAAGCCTCCAGACTGTTTTCTTAACACTTGATAAGGAATCAAGACAGATAATTAAATCTGATTTCCACTGCTTCATCCCAGCTACAAGCTGATTGTGTTGAAATGCGCTTGTGAAAGTACTGAATATGGGAGAACTTTCCCCTCTCTGCTCCATTCCCTCTCGCTTTTATCTGGAAAAGAAAAACAAAACTTGCCTTCCCAGAATACTCAGAATAACTGTTCTGTGCCCACACCATTCAAATTCTATTCTTAAAAACATTAATCTTGCAACCTATAAATTAAGGATATTTGAATACTTTTTATGTGCCTGCTTTAGGCTGCATTTTAAAATTATTTTTGCATACTTTGTCCTGATTGTATGTGTTTGTGCATTTGGAGTGTTGGGCGGGAGAAGGAGATGATGTACCAGCCACCAAAGCCCAGCTCTGATTACTGGAAAGGTGACTCACTCTGGCTTCTGAGATTTCAGGAGTTGTTTTGTAAATCTTCACAACCACAACTAGAAATTTCCTTTTAAAATGAAATAGGATGCTGCCAGCATACTCAATACTCTGCTATGGCTGCATCCTACATTTTCTGCATGCCCACAGTATTGTAATATACCAATAGTGTTCTCCAATCTCCAGATGTTTTGGACTATAACTTGCATCATCCTCAGCTGGAAATTGGCTGGTGCTGGTGGGAATTGCAGCACAAAATATCTGGGAGCATCAGAGGTTGGAGGCTGATGTACCATTTCAATGCTGTGAGTGTTCTTTCCTGGATTTTAGCACTCACTGTGAAATCAGTTTTAGCTTCGATGGAATTGAATTCTCTTGTACGGAAAAACACCATTTTTGGAAGATGTGAACCCAGTGTGGTTGTGTACACATGTTGTTTCTTTTGTGCATGCTGCACAAATTTTAGTTATGATTGTCACCATTACTAGCATCATCTTACAATTTAAACTCCAACTGTTGAGAAGACAACAATGAGGTAGAAGGGAAAGGAGGAAAAATAGAGAAAATTAAAGTAATTGCATGTGCTCATAATTACGAGGTAGCTTTGGTTTGGGATGAGAACTAAGAAGTTAACCCAAAGACTTGACAGAAGAGGTGGCACTATTCAGGTATATTG
Source organism: Varanus komodoensis (assembly GCF_004798865.1). NCBI lineage: Eukaryota > Metazoa > Chordata > Lepidosauria > Squamata > Varanidae > Varanus > Varanus komodoensis. The sequence goes on along the minus strand of NW_025335269.1, from coordinate 2,411,405 downwards.
GGGTGTTGTTCCAAACATCAGGTACAGCAAGGAAGAAATTGTGAAATGTTTAAGGGAGCAGGGCTCTGTTGGGCAGTGCAGGTTGTAGAGCAGGATGGAGGCTAGAGGTTTGCAGAGAATGGCAGAAAGAAACCATGGGCCAAACTCATAAATATCTTTGAAGGTACAGAGGGGATTAATGTTATAATTGCTGGGATAACTCCTGGAACAGTTTCATTACCCAGCTGGATAGAAGACTCATTTATAACAAGGTTGTATTTCAGCAGCAGTACCCTTAAAAGGTCCATAATATGAGGACATCTAGAATGGTTAGCTTTTCACTGTTTCCCTTTCCAAATCAAAAACATAATACACAGCTTTAATTGGGTCAGCAGCAGCAACAATGGAAATGAAGCAGAACCTGACTCAAGTGATATATCCCAGGATCCCTTGCAGGATCAGAAAGGATAACAGTCATGCTGGAAATGGTACCAATGTAGCTTGCATGTTGCCAAGACTACTTAAGAACTTCTCCTTACAGGAGTTTTAAAACATTAAAGAGAGAAAGAAACCACAGATGTTAACTCTAATTCCTGAATGATATTAAGGCGACTTCGACTGTGGTTGCTCATTATCTATGATGATGAGCAACCAAGCAACCAATCATCACCTTGAGATGATGTGATAACAGATGTTTGCTTACCTTGCTATGTTTTAAAGCAAGGAGCCCCGCAACTGGTACAAAAGGCCAGTGGCAAAGCATGCAGTAACTAAAAGGAAGATCTAGGTCTCTTTGAAACAGAGCTTTACACAACCTGGCCCAGATCAAATGCCCTGGGCTTCCTTCTGAAACATTCTCAATTAAGTTGCAATGTTATGTATGGGATGCTTCCCCTAAAAAAAATCCCAGTTCAGTGCTTCAAACAAATTGTTTATGGTTGTTACTGGTCTCTTAGTTGTTTTATTGGGTGGTTGTATTTAATGGATAATTGTTGTTCTTTTACATTTTGGATGTTTAAGTTGCATTGTAAGTTTTCTAGGGCTGTTTGGCCCTTTTTGGGGAAAGGGATCTAAAAGATTTAATTAATAATAATTCTAGATTAAGCTTTTATCATGCCATTGCTCTGCCAACTCCTGGACTTTATGGGGTGGTGGTGACCCAGACATCATTCTTTTCCTCTATTCGTTTCTACCACTTCTAATCCATTCCTGGAGAAAAAGATGGAATAGCTGATTAAAGCCTTCTAATTAGCATGACTAGTAGTCCTGGGTGTGGAAGCATCCTAGCAAGCAGGCTTATTATTGTGGTTGGGAACACCTGCAGCTGACTGCAGGGTGCGAGACTGCAGACCTTGGTGCAAATGTTGCCTCTGCCAAACAGCTTTGGGCAAACAAGCCATTACCACCGCATCCCCCTCAGGGCTGCAGAACTGATTGTGAAGGTCACTGTAGGAATCACTTGGCTTCGAGAATTTCGTGAAGGGTAGCCCTGTTATTGCAATACAAGCAACGGAATATTGTGGTAACTGAGCGAATAAACATCTCAAGCACAATCCTATGCAGGCTGAGGCAGAAAAGGGCCCTGCTGATTGGTGCATCCTGGGAGTCGTAGGCCTTCATACGGTCTAGGCTAGCCTGGCAGTGCACCCGTAGTCTTTGGGATGCTCCAGGGCCCGTGGTCTGATGTATGTGCAGCCCTGGGCTCAATGTACTCTTTAAGTGTTAACAGATGAGGATTAAAACGTGAGGGAGCTAACTCCGAATTTCTGTATGTCAAACAATAAATCAGCTACTTGGGCTGAAAGGATCTCCAAAATCATTGATTACTTTTTTAACCTGCGAGACCTATCGGCAAGTTTGTCCTCCCTCAAGCTTTTTCCGCGCATTCCCCTTATCGCCCTCTCGATGTTTGAACTCCAACGCAAGGGCTGAAATCGCTTGTCCGGGGAGGTCGGCGGACGTGATAATGGCTCCAGAGTGTTTTTCCACTCAGAGATTACGCGCTTTTTTTTTCTTTTCCGACGGGTTTGTGAGAACGGGGAGGCACCTGGGCTTGGAGGTATCGCCGCGTAGCTTCACCGTAGCTGCAAGCGAGACACAGCGGGGGGGAAAAAGCCGGTGACTTCTTAAAATGTCCAAAAAAAAAAAAAAAAAAAAAGGCCAATTTCAAGGGGACGCAACTCGGTGCGTCCAGCCTCCCCTCCCCACCACCACCACCACCACCACCACGTGGAGATGAGCACTGATCCCGGGCGGGCGGAGCTGCTGACCGCCCGGGTGGCAAAGCGCGATCGTGTTTCCTTCTGCGGAAAGACCTGCAAAGCCTCTTTCCTTCCTTGTCTCACGCTGAGAGTCTGAATCCAGAAAAGAAACGGGCCGCGGTAGCTCGAAATTCGAGCGAGTCGGCGGCACCTGTCGCCACATCTGCCTGCCGTCCCCCGGCGACGCTCGGCGCAGCGAGGACAGGTTCGGGCTACGCTCCTCACAGGAGCCTTCCACAGAGAGCAGGGCCTCTGCTCCGCAAACTCGGCCTGGCCCCTCAGTGTCGCAAGCTCCGCGGCGACCGGCTCCGGCTTGCCCGACTGGGGATCTGGGACGGGGTGGGCATCTTGGACGGGATGGCTCTCCGGGATGGCGGCAGGAACTCCGCCTCCGGGCCGCTGCCAGGACGAGGGGGAGGAGGAGGGGACAAACGCATAAAGCCGCAGTGGCCGTGGAGTGGCCGACCCCTGCCGGCCGAGCGCAGCGGGGCAGACATGTGCGATCCCGCGACGTCTAAGTTCAGAGCCTCCGACTCCGCCAGCCTGGGATGGGCAGACGGGCACCTCTGAATTTTGTTGGACATCCCGAGCCTTAAGCGGTCTCGCTCAGGAGGACTCTCGCATCAACCAGCGGGCGACTCTGGCTCCCAGTCCTTCGGAGCCCAACTTCTGAAAGTCTCTGCACCAACGGGTTTGGCGGCGATGAGGTTGGCGCACCCTTGGGGGCTGCTTTGGACGCTTCTGCTGCTGCCCGCCGCGGCAGGAACGCAAGAGAGCTCGTCGGAAGGGCACGGCGGCGGCAGCCCGAGTTTTCAGGTCGTCACTTTCAAATGGCATCATGTCCAGGACCCGTACATCATCGCCCTCTGGATTCTCGTGGCCAGCCTGGCCAAGATCTGTGAGTCTGGGACATCCTCTCCGCATATTTCTCCCCTTCCATCCCCCGCCCTGCCCACTTGCAGGCAGAAGCGGTTATTCAGCCTTTTCTTTAGACGTTGCTTGCTCTTGAGCTGAATCACTGGATCAGACTTCTTTAAAGCTTATCTCACTGAGGCATAGGCAAGCAGGTGCCCTCCAGGTGTTTTGGACTGCACTGTCTATCATCCCAGGTAATTTGGGATGACTGATGGGAGTTGTAGTCCTAAATATGTGAAGGACCACAAGTTTTTACACTGGTTACAGAAAACACAGTTCTTCAAATTCTCCAGCATCTGTTACCTGGCACTAGGAGGTAGGGAGCTTCCAGATGAGCTTTTTTCATCCAGTCTCCCTGTCCTGTTCATGACATTTTACCACAAATGCTCAAGACAATGTCTTGCTGTGTTTTCCCACCTCATTTTCTGCTTCCCTGTCTCTTACCCTCAAGAAGCTGCTAAGGAGTGAATGATGGAACAGTTACAGAGTGGCCTTTGATAGGCAGCTCTAGGAGATGTCTGTCTGGAAGGGCCCTTAGTATATGTCTGCTGCTGGTCTTCTGCTCTGCTCTGTTTGTATTACAGTCCTGAGAATTGCTCAGGGAAGAAAAGCAGCTATGCAAATAAGTATGGTTCCTCCTTAAGGGTTGCCAGGTGAAACTCCCCCAAACTAGGGATTCTGCAGATCTGCAATGTTTGATACATGCAGCTCTCTTACAATGAATGAAATGTATTCTTCCCGCTCAATGAGGCATCTGTTACTATTCTCAGAGCAGTGATATTCTGGTATAAAGGACATTCTTTACAGGAGGAGGAAGGAAGGGTGGAATCTGGTAGTTGTGGGAAACAATCCTCAGGATTTGGGGAGGGGCCATAATTCAGTGGTGAGCACGTTTCAGATGAAAATGATCCCCGATTCAAAAGGGTGCATGTTGTGTGTCTGGAGTGGGGGCAGGACCTGAGCTATCAAGCACTACTATGTTGAATGGACAAATAGAAAGTGAGGGGAATGGAAACCCAGAGGCAGAGCATGTGTTTGTATGTGGTTAACTCCTGTCTTCTCTAGCCAAATAGGTCAAAATATCCCTGCCTAAGATCTTGGAGAATCACTATCAGCTGCATCAGACCATATTGGGCCTTCTCCAGCTTGGTGTTCTCCAGGTGACTTTGCACTACAACTCCCCTCATCCTCAACTACTGCCCATACTGGTTGGGTCTGATGGGATATGTGATCCAAGTCACCTGAAGGGGACTAGGCTGGGGAAAGCTGGGCTTCCTGGACCAATGGCCTCATCCAGTGTAAAACACATAGAGATGCACTCCCCCGCCAGAGTGCCCGCGATCGCGCCCGTCTCTTCCCTCAGCGTGCCTGGATGACAGGTGTGTGCAGGGATGACGGGCACCATTGTGGCCGTGCTGGGGGGCGGGGTGGGGAGATGGCCACAATCTTTGTTGTTCTTTGTCACTTCACATTTTTCTGATTAAAAAATAGTTACAGAACAGATAAACCTTATTTGCATTGAACCTTATGGGGAAATTTAACTTGGCTCATGACCAATTTGGGTCATTACCAGAGTCCTGGAACGGATTAAGTTTGTGAGCCAAGGTACCACTGTACTCTTAGTGAGCCCAAATTTCCTGTATATCAGCCATCCACAACTTTTTGCCCATATGGTGTGTCAGACTACATGCTTTTAGCACCCCCTGGCTGGCTGGCTGGCTGGCTGGCTGGCTGGCTAGCAGGCAACGGCACACTGAGAGTTGTAGCCCACCACATCTGGAGAGTTCACGTTTGGGGAAGGCTGCTTTATATAATAACGGTGTGCATTTGTGTGTGAAAGAGGGAATGGGAGGGAGAGAGGGAGATCCGTAATTGTGGCTGAGACTTCATCCTGCACATTTGATTTAGCAGTGGATGTTTCTTTAAACAACCCTGGTGTGTCTGTTTCCAGAGAATAATGATTCCCACTGACCAATTCTTTTTTAAGTGCCAAGTTTTCACTCTGGTCATGGTTCTCTTTTGAAGCACAGAAAATTACTGCTGAGATTTCATACATTCTGAAGGACTGTCCCACTTCTCCTTGCTTACTTTCTGATAATGTCTGGGAACCACTTCACTCTATATGGTAGTTAGTTTTCCATTGCAGCATTGACTTTTTCCACAGGAAAGGACAATATGAATGACAAACGGGACCCCCTAAACAAAAAGGAGGACATGTTTGGTCAAATATGGACTCCCTGTCGTACATCTTTGAGTGTAGATGGTAAAGATGATGATTAAGATTTATATACTGCTGTTATCTGCTTTTGTTGTTGTTGTTAGTCGCAAAGTCGTGTCCGACCCATCGCGACCCCAAGGACAACATTCCTCCAGGCCTTCCTGTCCTCCACCATCCCCCAGAGTTCACTCAAGCTCACACCAACTGCTTCAGTGACTCCATCTAGCCACCTCATTCTCTGCCATCCCCTTCTTCTTTTGCCATCTATTGTTCCCAGCATTAGACTCTTCTCCAGGGAGTCCTTCCTTCTCGTTAGGTGGTCAAAGTATTTGAGTTTCATCTTCAGGATCTGGCCTTATCTGCTAAAGAACCATTAAAGCATTGTACAACAGTTTAAAACAATAGAAAATATTAACATTAAAAAGTGGTGGTGAAGTTATTTTTCTGCCACCACTGTATCTGTACAAAGTTGTCCAATGGAGCATTTTTGCATGGTCCAACATGTTGCATTCTGGTCTATGAGCAGGAAACTTAGATCACCCTATAAGCCTGTTGTGACCAATTTGCATGCAACATCTTTTATATCTGTGCTGATAGGGGTACATGGTTGGTGCAGATCCAGTTGACCTAACATTGACTGACCCATTTATCCAATTATAATGGAGAGTTCTGTATTTGCACAGCTCAAGGATGTGGACATGTTTGCTTGACGCTTAACTTTCCCGGTATATAAAAATGACCATGGACAATTAGCTGAATAGGTAAGGGTTGTGGTGTATGAATCCTTATAACTGGGTGCTATCCCTTCATGCCTGAAAGAAAAGGGGGCTTTTAGAAGACACCCCTCCCAGAACTCTACCATATTGAATCATTTTCAGCTAGTCTGTAACATTCCAGTCTTGTGGAAGTTGCTATAGCACAGCGTGCTGACTCAGTTCTAGGGTTTCCTGAGTAAGATAAACTGTTTTGATCAATTTCAGTTTGGTGTCAGGCAAGCCACTACTTTGGTCACCTTGATGAATGCTCTGTACTAGACAGGGGAATGTGTGCTTGTCAGTTCTGCTGGTCATCTTGGTAGCTTTGATACCATTGGTCATGGTAACCTTCTGAGGCAGCTATCTGAATTGGAACAGGGTGTCATTGTTATACAGTGGCTCCAGATCTTTTTGGAAGGGTGGTTTAAGAATGATCTGCTGGGAGTCTCGTTTTTGGTACCGTGGCCATTGGGAAAGGGCAACAGAAATTTGGGGGCTTGGTGCCATCAGCACGCTGAACCACCTTGAAAGGCAAGTCTGAACAGGAGTTCTGCTCTCCTTCATTTGAACACAAGTAGAACTTTCACTGTAATTGGGAATCCTGAAAAAATCAAATAGCTGAATAGGACTTATCTCTCCTTTGCTTTAAAATCCATGAAAGCTATTCAAATTCTAAATCAATGTTTAATTTGGTCTTGCTGAGGATGAACAAACTGAAGCTTAATCCAGACAAGGCAGAGGTGCTCCTGGTCAGCAGTTCAAAGAATAGGGATTCGGACTGCATTGGATGCGGTTATTCTTCCCTTGAAGATTCAGTTTTGGTTCAGCTCTGAAAAGTGGATGTTCAGGTTTCAGCTGTGGCCATGAATGTGTTTGCACAGTTAAAGCCACCTGCGCCTACTCCTAGGGATATCAGATGGTGGCCCATGCTGATGGATGCCCAACATGGCCACACCTTTGAAACTTAAGCTAGTCCAAAATTCTGAACTAGACTATGGACTCAGGCTGGTTATGGGGAGCAGGTGGCAGCTTCGTTTCTTCACTGGCTAGTAGTCCATTCCTGGGCACAATTCAGAGTGTTAGTTTATGACATACATGATTTTGGGGCAGGCTATTTGAAAAACTGCATTCTTCCATGTGAGTCTCTCCTAGTTTTCAAATGCTTGGGAGAGACTCTTCTGTCTGTCACACTATCACAGGAGGTTAATTTCTAAGGAACATGAGAGAAGACCTTCTCTGCAGGTGCTCCCAGGCTCTGGAACTCTGCCAAGAGATTCCAGGCCAGCTTTGTTACCCTTCTGCCAACAGAGAAAGAAATTTTGATTGAAACATACCTTTAACTTTTAAAAGAATTTGGTGGGTTCTGTCCATTTCGTTTTTATTTATATGGTTTAAAATATGTTTACTTTTATGTTTTATTTTCAAACATTACCTTCTATTTTATTGTTGTTAGTCACACTGAGCCCTATTTTATTTATTTATAGCATTTTCAAGCCATAACAGCTTCCAAAGTAGTTTACAAAGATGTAAGAGATTCTCACCTGCAGGCTTACAATCTAAAAATATGAGACAAAAGGAAAGGGGATCAGGAAGGAGAAGGAAAAAAAATCTAGGCATTAGTTTCTTAGCTGCAAAGTTCAGTGCATGGAAACAGCAGAAGGGCCACCACTACCTCTCCCAGTGAGGACCCCAACGGTGACCAATCATACTCAAAAGGCAGAATATATATGAAAGTCTGTCTGTGTGTCTGTGTGTCTGTCTTTTTTGTATCTGCTGGGGGAAACAGCAGCATAGCTCCAGGGGAACGGTGGCAATAATGAAGTATGAAGCAGCCCATGTTATGTGGTGGCTCGTGGCCTTTTATTCCTTTCCTAAAATACTAATTTTCAGATCCATGTTATGAGAAAGACAGATAGAAAGGCAATCAAATACAGACATTTAATTGAAATGAGGAGTCAGGTGCCTAAAGCACAGGGGAGGCCCAGATGGAAACATATTTTGCAGTAAGTCTTCTTGATGGGCTAGCCTCCCATGCAATGACAGTTGCATTTGTCAGAAATGCAATCATCATCATCTTCATCCTCATCATCATCAATTTTAAAAATCATTATACCCCTGAAGAAGAGATAGGGGGATCTGGAAAGATTTCACTTTTAGTTTTTGAGTGATATTCTGATGGGCCCATTAAGGCATTGCAGTGGCATGTATTTCAAAAACGTACCTATGGCCAGCACAGATAGCTTTCATGTAACCTCTGCTCCAAAATCAATATTCTTAAAGATACCATGCAAAATTCACTACTAGGTGGAAGTAATTCTTTTTAGGGCAGTCTACCCTAATCTAGTGCCTTCCAAATTTGTTGGAATGCAACTCCCATAATTTTCCATGGTTTGGGAAATATGGGAGTTGCTGTCCAAGACATCTGGCCAACACCAGGTTAGGGAAGGGGAAGCTGGCTGGCATGATACATCTTCTGCTATTACTGATCTTTCCTCTGCTTCCTCTGGTAACTCCCGCAGAATTTTGTAGGGGTAAATTTGTTCCAACCCAGAGCCAAAACAGAGGAGAGTTGATGGATATTGTTCAATAGGTATGCTGCACGAGTGGAGGTTGCAGTCCATCCTAGGGTGGAAATGTGGTGGAAGATAAAGCTTGCTTTATTTTTTTTCCTCCATCCATGAGTTAAAAACAACCTCTTGCATTCCTGTCAATGGGAGGGAAACATTTAGATGTGCTCTTGAGTGTATCTACGTGTTTCCTGGGGATGGAAGGTTGAGAGGCAACTGGGTCCATTGGAGCCATGCTCTCTCCCTTCCTGCCATGGCCCACATACCTGTTTTCCCCTAGGCCAGGGGTCAGCAACCTTAAACACTTGAAGAGCCATTTGGACCCATTTCCCACAGAAAAGAAAACACCGGGAGCTACAAAACCCTTTTGACATCTAAAATGAAGATAACACTGCATATATCGTTTTTCACCTTTATGCTATGTATAAAAAAACTATAGTGTGTTGCATTTATGAAATCAATGAATGATTCTTTTATATAATCTCCATCTGTGAATGGCTTCCCATGCCTGACTATTTCCTGAGCGGCCACAAAACTAGCATATGTAGTTGAATTTGCAGACTTAATCCACTTCTTGAAATGATTTTTGCTCAGATCAACCTTCCACATCAGTTCCAAAATGGCTTTTTCTCTCTCATCTCCATCCGGATATTTTTCAGCAAAGGCTGTGTGTTTATCCTGGAAATGTCTTGCAACACTCAACTTTTTGTTGTTTGCCAATTTCTCACCACATATTAAGCATACTGGTAAACCAGTCTTGTCAGCAGTAAAAGCAAATGAATCTGCCTTAAATGTTCTGTTTTTTTCTGAAACTTTTCTTTTCTTGGATTTATCCATGGTTGGCCTACCAAGGTTCGAAAAGCTCAATAAATTGCGTGCCGGCAGGTGTCGCACATTGGTGGTTGTGACACATATTTTGAGTGACAGGGAGATGCAGCAGAGGGATGGAAGAGCCACATGTGGCTCTGGAGCTGTGGGTTGCTGACCCCTGCCCTAGGCCCAAGGACAAAGATGGAGCCACTGTAGAGGTGTGGGGCTGGGGTTCTCAGGCAGATCTGTTGCTCTTGGAAAGAGGAGAGTAACTACATCTATTGGCCTCAGGGACAATATGATACAGGGACCATAGGAGTGCTCCACATTTCTCCATTAAGAGCTCCTTCTAGGCAGGCTTTCCATAGAAGTGACCCTGCAGAAAAGGTAACCACATCACCCCAAAAGGTTTCTTGCCCTTTTTGCTATATAGCATGCATGTCTGGTTGTCCCTGTTGTCACCACCTTTTCCTTTCACCAAACATGCATATATTTGGAGAAAATAGTAAAAAACAATAATAATGCACTGTAAGCATTTCTCTGAATTTGGTACACATCACTCAAATTTCTGAAAGTTCTGGTTAGATTATGAAATGCAATAATATTATCACAGAGTGCTGTTCTTCTTATTTGGAAGAATCATCAAATATCTTCCAGGAGGCTTTTTTTCCCATTCAGGACTAAACTGGCTGCTATGCTGTGATAACACTTTCAGACACAAATGTTTTCTGTAACTTTCACTTATAACTATAAGTGACTTTCGTCATGCAACTAAGATCCCTCTTAAGAATATATTCTAGTATCATACCACCCTTACCCTAACCATGAGCTGATCACATGAGTTGCCAGGAAAGGGTCTCTGTGTTCTAGAACAAAGGCAGGAAATTGCCAGGAGTGTGGTGGCCACAGGGCCTCCTCCACAGACCTCCTTGGGGCACAATCCTTTGTTGCTGAAATTTGCTGGGGTGACAGCAGAAGAAAAGAAAGGCATTATTTTTAAAGAAGTTCCCTTCTGATGCTGAATGGGAAAGCAAGTTGGAATGCCCCTCTGGAATGCTTTTTTCTGCCTTCAAACATTGTTGAATATTCTGTGGAGAGTAGCTGAGTAGACAGCAGGGAGTGTCTATGGCAGAGGAAGGAGAAAAGGTACAGTTGATGAGGGCCCAGGCTTCTAGAGGAGCCTAGACTGCTCATTGTACTTTTTACATAGTTATCAGACATTTTACATCAGCCAATATAATACACCTTCAGCATGACCTGAATTTTTGAACTATATACCACTAAAGCACATCCCTCTAATCAACAGAGCCACTTAGGTTTGGGGGATCTTGTAAGACGCACTGAAAGAAAGATGTCCAGTTCTTATAAAGAGTTATTCTAGAGGGTTTTTGGTTTGTTTTTTAAGTCCTTAGCTGATATAGATCAGTGTTATCAAAACTTCTGATGGCTTCAGCACGCTTATGATATAGCCCTCTGCATGTTTTCTTTGAAGTAAGTGCCATTAGTTTTAATGGGACTTACTTCCTAGTAAGTGTGCATAAGCTTGCAAATGTATTTTCTTAATTTCTAAACACTGATAATGCTTGATTAAGGCCAGATCCACAGCATTCTCTCTTGCCCCTTGAGACACTTCCACACACACAGTGTGGCTACTGCTCTGCAACTTTGTGTTGGATTTTGTGGATGTCTAATTAAAACAAGTTTTTTCCATTAGTGGAGAAGGCATGGGTATTATTTTCAAGTGTCTTATCTTGTTATCAATGGAGAGAATAGCTCCAGTTTTAGTTTCTATGTCAGATATCTTTTAAATCTGTACTTTGCCTATAATAAGTATATCATAATAACTGTATGGCTGGGAATTTCTGGAAGCCTAGATTGCTAATTTGGTGCTTCCCGTACTGGGTCGTATGTAAACAAAACTTGTGTTAAATTTCCTTGCTGTAAGTGGATGCCTGTGATCACATTCAGTTTCCATCTGACTAATTTAATGCATTCAGGAGACCTGTTAGGTTGGATCCTTCCCTGCGTGTCCCCACCTGCAAGTCACGCACAAGCAAGGGAACAATTAAGCTTTCAAGGTGGAAGACTTAATTATTTAGAGGAAGAGATCCAAAAACAGAACAGCTCTATGAGATTTGCATTACACCCCATAGATAGCACAGCATCTGCCTATGCAGGAGCTGGTGCACATTTCCATTAGGAATCAGTGGCTGCCCCAGCACAGGCACTGTCTGACCAAGTGCAGCTTAAATGAGAATTCCTGTTGATTGTTGCCTTGAGGTCATAACATAAATATAGATTCTTTTAATTATGCCAATTTAAGTTTGTTGGAACACAAGACTAACTGGCTTCACCTTTCCTTTTCCCTAACCCTTTCCCTATTACACATTTCATGCAGAGACATATATCACATTGAACACTGTATAGCTAGTGACATAGAGAACTACAGCTAATTCATTTCATAAGCTTGGCATGATTGATGCAGTGTTCTCCCTTGTTTGTTGGTAAGGGGGAGCCTCTAAGCCAGGAGAGGAGAACTTTAAACTAGGGGACCACATTTCTCAAAGGCCATGACCCCCTGTCCCTGTCCTCACTTCCTTTCCTCCAGCCACCAATTTGTGACTCCCTGGCTTTTCTACACTCCCCCTGCCCCTTGGTCCTCTCCTACTAGAGACTGGATATCACCATAGCTAAACAGTCTTCAGATATGGTCACCCTGAGCAATGATGCCATAAATCATATAGGTAAGCTTTTTCAGCCAGTAAGTTCTTCTTCCCACACTTCTTTTCCCACTTATTTCATCTTGTATGATCAGTTGCAACCATCTATATTTTTCATTTCTCATTATTTTAATAAAAATATTATAGTTTTCTGCATTGTATATATTTTATAACTTGATGACATCGATACTTCTTCATTGGTCACACCACATTCCAAAAGGTTGAAATGCCTGTCCTAAGGCTTAGCTCCTAGCAGTTAAGGACATTGCAATATAATATGCTGGTGATGGCTTGGTATTTTTGTCCTCAGAGTTTCAGCATTGATCTTGCCCATTTCCTTTGGCTTTTTTCAGCCAACCTTATGGGAAAATGCTGTGGTGCTCAGTGGTAGAGCCCCTGCTTTGCATGCAGATTCCCAGCTTCTCCAGGAGGATAGGAAAACTCTTGCCTGAAACCCGGGAGAGCTGCTCCCACTCAGCATCACCAACACTAGGCTTGGGCCAAGTGGCAGTTTCCTAGGTTCTGTTGTAATGGGGGAGAATTAACCATTCATTCTGCTGTCCTATTAAGTTGTTCAATCTCAAGTTTGCTCTTAAATTAATCCTAAGGAATTTATTTATTTCACAAGTAATTAAATTCATTTGTAAAACATTGATCCAAGTGAAACCTGTACCAACCCACTAGGAAAACTGGCAAAGCTTGTGATGGTGCAAGTGCTCTTGCAGCTCAAGCCAATACATTTGCAGCTTATGGAAATGTTTTCCAATTGATTTCCCAATAAGTGGATATGTATTAAAATACAGAGAACATACAGAAAAGGGAAACCAAGGATGTTTTGCAAACTGAATGCAGCAAAAACACAATTTTGTTGTCATTGTTATTTCTTGTGGAGGGGGAAGGGGGAAAATACATAAGCCTCTCCCCCAGCATCACTTGGCTTCTGGTTGGACCTTCATGTATTGAGCACAATGGTCTGAAGACAGTGCTGTAAACTGAATGATCTTGCAGAGTTTCAGCAGTCAAGAACCCTGCCTTGTCAGGGTTTTGGTCATGGGAATGCAGTAAACACAATCACACGCTCCAACGGAGCAAAGCTCAGGGAGCCAAGGTTTCGTTTGGATGCCGGGAAGCACTTCCTGACAGTCAGGACCCCGAGGGTGTGGAATGGGCTTCCACGAGAGGTCGTTGAGGCCCCATCGGTGTGGGTGTTCAAGGATAGGCTGGACGTCCACATGGTGGGCATGTCGTGAGCGGAGCCGGCTGGTGCCGGAGGTCAGACTAGATGGCCCGGGAGGCCCCTTCTGACTCGCTCTGTTTTCTATGTTTCTATTTAGACCTTCATCAAGTCACAGGGGTTTAACTGGAAGTCAGGCAGGAAGGAATACTTGGTATGGGGCTAATGTGTGTGCCCATGCCTCCTTCCATACTTTAGCCCTTCCACAAGCAGGCAAATTTCAGCATAGGTCATTTAGCAAACACTTTTTAGGTAGTTGATGGAGCCTAGGACAGACTGTACAGCTAGTATGGGTGATCTATGGAAACAGTTTGACTTTGGAGCTTTACTAGGCTCCGTGCCCCAGCTCCTGCATCAGGATCTTACTTTAGTGCTTAGTCTCTTCTTGGATGCCTTCTTGCTTCTCAAGTGCACAGCCCTTGCCTGACAGTGATTTGATGGATGGGCTCAGTCCAATCCCACCCAACACGTTCCAGCTAGCTAGGACTGGGCGAATGCCTGCTGCAATCTCAGCAGCCAGAGAAAGGTGCAGGAGTGGTTGGGATAAGGCTTTGGCAGCCTCCATTGCCACTTGTTCCAGTTAGAACTTCAGAATTAGGTCAATAGCAAACATTGCCAGATAAATTATGCAGAATTATTCAAATTCACATAATCTGCATAATTTATTCACCTTGAAGGATTCATGTTTTCTTTGGGGCCAAACTTATTCTTGTTTTCTAGCTGTGGATTATGCATGGGCTTGCCTACCTAGCAAAATGTAAGGAAACTGCCAGTGGAAGAAGAGAATAGGCTTTTCTGCTATTAGCCGCTCAGCAGAAAGAATCGGCAGCCACATCCCATCTTCCATTCTACCCGGTTGTTTCCCACAGATAAGCTGAGCAGTGAGGGATCAGAGGCAGAAGTTGAACCCTCTGCAGGACCCCCCCCCCCCCCGCACACACACTGCTCAGGAAACAGCTGAGCTGTGAGTAAACAAGGTTGCAGTGGGTGGGCAGGTTTGTGGGCAGAGGCCAGTGGTTGGATGGAAAGGCCTGGTAAGCTACCTCTGAAGTTCCCCACTGGTTCTTGATGTGGATGTTTCCTGTCCTTCAGATAGGCTACTGGAACACATTTAAATCTTGTTCATAGCCTGGGGATGTTGTGACTGATCCCTTCTGGTGGTGATATTTGGAAGTGCTTGCTATATGTTCAAGGCTGCACCTTGTAAGCTACTCTGCCCTCACTTGTGAGTGCAATAGCTTGGATCTCTTTAGTGGGGACATCCAAGTATTATAGCATGGATCAGTTTGGAATGAGAGATTCCCTGTAGGTCCCTGTGGCAAGGCAAACATAGCATTTGTGGGATTAATCTCAAGATCCAGTCCATCTGAATGTCTAGCATTTAAACCTGGGACCCAAAATGCTGCCTTAGATCCAGCGGCCCTATATAGTTGACATCCATTAATTCATTTTATCCAATCTGCAATAAATGAAGGGTTATTTCATTCACAGCTGTTGTGTTCTCAAGAAGATAAGAATACCTTGTTTTCATGTCTAGAATTTTTGTACTGAGGTAAAATATAATTAGGTGAAAAGCTATACCTTTCTTTCTTTCTCCTTTTATTGTTTTTTAGCCTGAACTATTCCTTCTGAGTACATCAGAGCCAAGATAAACGATGTTTAATTCCTTGGTCTTTCTTCCAAGACAATGCATCACTTAGTTGATTTAGAAGCTCAGGCTTTTAAAGATCATGTTCTCATGAGTAATACTTTGTGGAACAGAGTAGTTGGGTCACACAGATTGAAAAGCTGTAAAAAATATAAAATGAATATACCTAATTGTACAGGACACAGAAATGAAACTTTTTATTAGCCTTGGTAAGTTGAGGCTTCAGTTCCATGAAATTTATCACATGTCACATTTGGAATGATCCTACTTGAACTTGTATTATTTCTGGGACCTATGCTTCAAGGAGTATTTTCTCTCATTTTCCAGCCCAAAATACAATTCAAATGCTAAATGGCAACAAGAAATGGATGGGTGATGGGAAATGTCTGTCTGACAGATCCCAGTCATAATAAATGAATGGGGGATTGCTGGCGTACAGACATAATCACTCACTAAACGAGGAATGGAAAGCATGTGCCCCTCTGCATTTTGTTGGACTACAGTTTCTGTCAGTTCTGGTCAGCATAGCTAATGAGGGCTGGTGGGAGTTGGCGTCCAACAATATCAGTAGACCAGACATTCCCTTTCTGAACCCTAAAGCAACTTTATATCCCTCCTGTTGGTGTTGGCAAAGTCTCAGTCAACATGTGGTAAGCAATTTTACTTGCAAGGAAAGAAGCAATGAGCCTGTGTTTATGCATACCTGTATGGATATTCATTTTATTGCATTGTTCTCTCATGCATGTTCTAGAAAGGCCTCAAGCTGCTGCCAGTCTGCTTTAGTAGAAGAGCTTTGAATTGTATTTGTTCTTTTAGCCTAAGGGCTGGTAACTTGTGGCCCTCCATATAGTTTGGTCAATGACTCCCTCAGCTCTAGTCAGCAAAGCCTAGAATGACAGGAGTAGTAGTCCTCCAGATACTTTGGTGCACATGTTGCCCTCTCTTACTTTAGTGCCCTACTTCCCATTGATGTCTTTATGCCAGGGGCAGGCTACATGATACCCTCCAGATGTTTTTGATGTCAACTTTCAACAGCCCCAGTCAGTCTGGATAATTCTCAGGGATGATGGAAAAGTGTACTTCAAAACATATGATTATGCCTGTGAAAGCCTTGTTGCCATGTAATCCTGCTGTATGCATTTTACAGTAAAAAATGAGGACATTCCTGCACTTGAGTGTGTGTGGGTCAATTCAGGACCAACAGATGTGCTTTAAATATGCCACAAGCAGAAGCTAAAAACTAAAAATGCATGCAGGCAAATAGCTTTTAGTGATGATGACAAAGGCAGGGAGGCAAGCCACAGACTATACAGTGTCAAATATATATTTATAGATTAAGAAACATCATGTCCAGTGTTGCGTTTGGACTATACCAATTAGATGAATTGGCCCCATTTTATAACCAAGGCAAACTGAAGCACAGTGGAATGTGAATTTCTCAAGGTCAGCCATTAAATCCTTGGCACAGAATTTTGAAGCAGAAATGTAATTTATTTAATTGGTGCTCAGACATGCTAACAATACTAAAATACAGATGAGAAACCAATCTTAATTTGTGATATAAAAAATCACTATGGTGAAAGTAATAGACAAGTCCCTAACAGTACCCCCCGCATTGAGCAGTAGACCAGTTTACACACCAAAGGTTTATCTGAATAAAAAATTATTAACCTGCTCACAAAAGGATCACCAAGAGGAAGCCAACTAAGCCTCTTTTGGTATATGATAATGGAGTTATGACACCAAAGTGATAAAACAATTGTTTTTCACAAGCCTCATAAGTAAGGCTCACCCCACATTATTTTGTGTCAAGCTTTTATCTGGGCTCAGTTCCAGAAGTCTGATTTCACTACTAAAGTTGCATCTTACAAAATGGGAAAAAAGTTCCTCTGTGCTTGTGCAGAGTGCCTTGTCTTTCTTGAGCAACTACAGTCTTCTGCCTTCCCACTGGCTCAGAGTTCCAGAGCAGGCAACCAAAGCATCTGCCTAGGCAGCGTATTCAACTATGGGGCTGCGCATGTTCTTTCACTCCGGGTTTCCTCATTCCTGGTTTTCCCTCATGTTGGTAATTCAATTAATTTTAAAAGGGGCAAAGGGCATTTCAGCAAAGTGGAGGAGGAAGCTGGTCTTTTTTTAAGTGCAAGTTATCAATCCAATGTGTCAGAAGATTCCCTTGGCTTTCCATCATCTGCCCCTGCAAGTTTCACTGCTGCTTATTTCCTCCTCAGTGGAAGGAGCAAATAAATAGAATATTCATAGTTTGGGCTTTTTGGAGGAAGAAGATCCAGATGACACAATTGTATTCATGGGTCTCTCCATTGCTTCCTTATCCCTGTCTGATCACTCCATTTCATTCCCTCAGGGTTCCTGCACATCCCCAGCATCTCAGGTCCTATAGGACTGCTTTGCTTCCCCTGCCCTCCAACACTTCATGCATGCACTTTAGCTTTTGTCCCTGTAAGATTTCTTAAGCATCTGCAAGCCCAAGGATTAGCCCAAGTCTGTTGAAACATCTCATTTCTGGATGGTGCAGTTTTGGCTACATATACATGGGAAGATTTGAAGGAAGGAACCCACAAAGGAGGGGCACAGCACCCATTTGATTGGAAGGAACCCACAAAGGAGGGGCACAGCAAAATTGTTGCTTGGTGTCAAGACCTGCATCAAGGACAGGCAAGGCTGGACACCTACCGTGGGCCTATGGATAACTCTTCTGGAGTGTCTGCTGTTCCTTTTCATCACTTCTGTCTGTTTGGTTGCCTGCTTCTCTCTCTGGCCCAGAGAGCAGAGATGGGGAGAAGCAAGAGATGCCACTGGCTTGCTTCCAGGCTAACAAGCAAACCTAACAAGGACAAGCAAGAGGATGAAGAACTGGTGGCAATGGTGGTGAGAAGGGAGCCATTGGGGTCTTGCCCAGGGGCCCCCAAAAACCTAGAGCCAGCGCTGCTGAGTATGCCTGGTGTGCACATCTGTTACCTGAGGAGGCTAAAAGAGGAAAGTCCGCATCAAAGCCCCTGCTCCAGCCTGGGTCTTATGTAGTGTGCATTGTAAAATACCTGCAGTATTCAATTTGAATTATACAGCTGAGCTGGAATAAGTATTCTACCAACCTGAGTATTGGATTCAGTTCCTTGGATCTTTGCTTATAACAGAATCAAATAGCAGGTAGTATGAAAGGCTGCTACCTAAGCCCCTGGAATGCAGCAGTTCTAGGCTAAATGGACAAATAGTCTGAACTGGTATGAAGCAAACTCTTATGTTCCTAATTTAAGGAAATTACTTTCATGAACAGCAAGAACTATGCTCCGTAATCTCTTTGGCTTTTTTTCCCGTAACTACTGCTAGCTAGATAGTTTGAGAATGAATTGCTATAAAACCAGCTTTAGTCAGTAATGTTAAGTCCCTCCCTCCCAGCCACCTCTTCACTTTGGGACCAAACACAAGCTGATATCCTCCAAAACACATGCTCAAAAATAATTCCATTAGCTCTTCTGGAATCAGTGTTCTGACCCTTAATCTCTGTGCACTTCCTTTGGTGTACTTTGTCAAGCTAATCTTCAGTCCTTTAGTGTGTACATTAGCGAGTCCTAGGTACATACTTCTCAGAAAGATACCTGTCTGCCACCTTCTCCTCCCATTACAACACAAGAAAAATGCAATGGCTGCTTTCTGTTGGCTGAACTCTTAAGCTGTGGTGACTGTTTAACTTGTAGCTCTTCCAAGAGTCTTTGCAAGAGATTCTTTGCTCCTGTCTTCAAGACAATGAAGAAGGCATCAGAATTAAGTTAATAAATTACTTCACAAGAATCATAAGTAAAGAATATTCCCAGTTAGTTACCCTTTGAAATTTCTAAAAAGGAGAAACATGTTATTAAATCCAGCAGCACTATTACTTATTTCAGTTGATATATTGTGTTTGAAAAATACCACACTCTGGAGTGTTAAAAGTGCACAGTCCTCTGGGAATTCTTTTATGAAAATCCCAGTGAAAACATAGGAGTTGGATATTAGTGGTCATCTTGTTCAATTCCCTGCTCACTGTTAAGTTCTGTTTACGGCAGGATCAAGGTCGTGATGGACTCTGAGACCAACAAGGTGTAGTGATTCCCCCGCACTGTCCCCAGTGCTGGACTCAAGCTTGACATTTGTCTGGGTGCACATACACACGCAAAATAAAAATAAAAATTATATTACATATCTTAGCAGAAATCATACTTTTAGGTGTTTACAAACTCAGTAAAATAAAAATGCATTTTGCATGAAACAAGACACAAATTAGAAAGAACATAAACTCTAGTCATTATAGTTACCTTTAGGGCTAGGCTGGACATGTAACTACCCAGTCACAGCTACAGCAAAATTCTGCATTTCTCAGTGAGTTCAGTATGAACCAAGACGTCCTTTCTGAAAACAAATTGACACTTTATCTGTATGGCTTGCACTGCTCCA
This sequence comes from Varanus komodoensis, assembly GCF_004798865.1. NCBI lineage: Eukaryota > Metazoa > Chordata > Lepidosauria > Squamata > Varanidae > Varanus > Varanus komodoensis. The sequence continues at coordinate 2,391,849 of NW_025335269.1, read as the reverse complement.
GAAATGTCAGTGTTCACTCATTGGCTAAACACCCTGAGAGGTGCTAGCAGGTTTGTTCCTCATGAGACAGATGGACAGAGTAGTGCCTGGACATAGCAACTTGTATATCAAATTCTTGCTCCTTTTTGAAAGCGGGGAATCCGGGCTAGTTAGTGGGGCCCCTGACATAGAGAGCAGTAGCCCACTTAGTCCATGGGTGAATTTGGGCATGGATCTGCAATGCAGGATGCAACTAGACCACCCCTGACAGATGGCCACTCAGCCTTTGCTTAGTTACCTCTACCAAAGGAGAGGCTGACATCTGGAGCAGTTTGCTCCACTACTTAACAGCTCTTACCATCATGAAGTTTCTCTCTGTGCTTAGTCAGAATCCACTAATTTCCACCCATTGGATCTAATCCTGGCCTCTGCCACAACAAAGTATGTCCGCTCCATCTTCTGCATCACACCTTTTCAGATATTTAAAGGTAACTATTTCCCTTGGCATAGCCAGCTTTTCACGCACTCTGCATGGGGCTTAGTTTCTAGTCCCTGCACCATTTTTATTGCCCTCCTCTGGACATGCTTCAGGTTGTCAGTGTTTTTCTTAAAATGTGACACCCAGCACTGGACACAAACACAGCCCAAGCAGCACAGGATAGATTAATTCCTGTGGTCTGGATACTAGCCTCCTGCTAACACCACTGGCTTATGAATGTGCAATTTATCTTAAATAGTGTGGATGAACTTCCCACTCAGTTGTGCCCTTAGAATTTAGGGGACTGTGAAGTTGTGGAACAAGGAAGATATTACCCTCTGCCACTTTTATCTAAAGATCTTTGTTCCATCTGCATCCCTTCCTCTTCCAGGGATGGACGGCAGGGTCAGGGACGGCAGGGTCTGTGTTCAAATAAATAAGTTACAGCATGTTTACTTATTACATTTTCCATGCAGTAGGGACTGGAGAGGGGATAAACCATATATATATATATATATGATCTAAGAACTGATGAACTGGGAGGAAAATCTTTTATTTTATGAGAGGAAAACAGGGAGAAAGTAGGTAATGACTGCTGCCTTGGGAGTTGTTTAAATGGACCTTTATGCATTCCGCTGAGGCACTTCCTTTTGGCCAGTGTATTTTGGAGAGGGAGAATAAATAGGGGATGTGCAGGGTTGGGTCAAGCATGGGAATTTCTGGGCACCTGCTGAGGGCCCCCACCTCACAGAAGCCCATTGACAGGAGCCCCCTGGCGTTACTGCTCCTTGTAAACAGCCTGCTCTGCTCTGCTCTGGACAACAGTGCGGGTGAAGAGGAGCAGTATGGTCTCCGTGCGCCCGGCCTCCTCACTTGCCAAGAACCACATGGAAGGAGGATGAGGAACAATGGCAGCTGATGGTAAGGCTGAGGGAATGGATCCGTGGAGGTGCCTTCCCCCTGAGGCCTCACAAAGCTGGAACCAGTACAGCAGGTATGTGCGGGAGACAGAAAGAGAGAAATCCTGGCCTTTTAATGGGAGAATGCAAGGCCTCCTGACTGTTCTGCTTCTCCTCCACATCGCATTTTTTCCTCCCAATAAGCATAGTTTAAACATACAGGCACACCCATATATATTATTTAACTTGGTCCATTTTTTAAAACTACAGATCCATTTGAAGGGTAACTTTAACAGAGATAAGCACAGAAGTCATTCATCCTTGACTTAATGTTCTTGATTGCCATTTTATGTTGCACTACAACCTCAGCTGATGTGATTTTATGAACACCTGAGGCAACTATTTTTAGTTCTAATTCTGTTCTGCTAATACTTAATGTTATTGCTGACCTCTTACCATTTGTTAACTAAGGGATGTAATAAAACTAAATGTCCTTTCTAGCCTGTGGTGCTACACTTGAACTATGTCTATCTGTCTCATATACTCATGGACCGTAAACATGACTACTCAGAAATAAGTCTCACTGAAGTCCATGGGACTTACTTTCTAATGCTCATGCTTAAGATTTTAGCCCTAATGTTATTCCACATCTTCCTTGTATACAAGCCACTAAAACTTTGGGATTAGAGATAGTTTAGCTTACCCTTACCAACCTGGTGCTCTCTAGATGTGTTGGACTGTAACTTCCATCATTCCCATCAGCATGGTGGTTGGGGATGATTGCAGTTGCAGTCCAACACATCTGCAGAGCATCAGATTGGGGTAGGCTGATTTTGGATTTTATGAATGTAATATTTGCCTTTTTGGAACAGATAAATGGTCCATCTAAAGCCCAGCTGGAACTTCCTAAGTGGGCCAAGATGGAGACAGCTATCCTCAGTTCTTAATATCAGGCATGCTGCCTGGAGAGAGTGAGGCTCTATTTAACTATCATAGTCAACAGCAGTTAATAAATCCATTCTTTTTTAAAGATCAATGAAGTAGTAATGAGCTCTTGAACAAGAACTTCATGTTGAAAAGTACATTTATGTGTGACCAAGTGTCATCCATGATGATATGTATAATATATATGAAAATATCCCTTTTGTCATATTTTTTTACCAGAATGAACTATTTCACTTGTTACATGAGTTAACTTACAGAAACTCCAAAAATCCTGGTGTTAATTTTGTAACACGCTTACTGAAAGCTTGCTTAAAAATTGAGAATAAGTAAAACATTGGGGAGTTACTCGCTTGCATGTTGTTTCAAAATATGGCAGGAAGAGAGAATATGCTGCTGTGCTTAGAGTGTCAGACTAGGACTGGGGAGATTGAGGTCAATTGTGTTTTCAGTGAGTGACCTCAAGCATTCAGAAATGAAAGGTGAGAAATGACTGTGGATCATAGAGAAATGCATTCCTACTGAACATAGATGGCAAAAAAGGCAGTGGATTGTTCTCAAATACAAAGTATTTGGGGAATTTGCACCTTGTCTAAGAGCTGAATTGCATTCCTGGATATCTGGGAATCAGCATGCCTTATATTAAAGCAACATTGCCATTTCTCTACCAATAGTTTTAGCATGTGTGTGGATGACGGGGTGCAGGGTTATGGCAGTCTACTGAAATTGCCTTTTCTAGCTTTACGACTGCAAAGTGGAATAAGGATTGCAATTTGAAGTTTGCAATATATGCAATGAGAGTATGATAGGCAGATACAAGAGAAATGAAAGTGGATCTTGGCAGCAGAAGCTAAACTGCATAAATGTATTTATACTGTCAGCGATGTAGTGGTAAATTTTGAAGTATAAGCAGTCATTGTGACAGTCCTCCTGATTGCCTCCTGAGGGGAGTCTAAAATGCAGAGAGTTGTGCTCATTTATAGGTTTGTGTGAGTGTGCACACATGGGGGAAAGAGCATCCATGTATATGCACATATGAACACCCTACCATCCAAAGAGAGCAGTACATAGCACAATACTCAATTTATTAGGATCAGCTGACAGTTGTAGCATACTAAACCGGCAAAGAACAATGTAGTGGTTAGCATGGTGGACTTTGGCCAGAGAGACCTGGAATTGCATGAGAAAGGGAGGAGAGGGACACAACATGTTCATAAACGAGCATAAGCCCACAAGCTCAGGTTTTTCCACAAGTTTCTTTTCCCAGAACCAGGAAGAAACATTTTATCTCAAAGTCAACAGACCAGTTCTAGCACTTTTTATCCCCATCAGAAGATAAAATGGGGTAGCTTGTCCCATTCAAGCTACACTACCCCCGCATACTTTATATTACAACAGAAATGGTCACAATATACAGCCAACAGGAAAATTCATTCTGCACTCCACTTCCAACGACTCTGAAGGGGAGTACAGGGGACAGAGATGCCTGAATGTGTTGACAGATCAGCAGGATCATTCCTGCTAATCAAAATGTCTTGGCACTTGGCTGTGATCCCTGACTCTGCTACACAATTTAGTGTGATGGGATGCCTGTGTGTATATAAAACCTGACTGGGAGGGTGCTGTTGCACTCCTGTTCTATTTTGGGGTTTCTTGTGGTAGCTGTCTGACCACTGTGTGAACCTTTGGTCTGATCCAGCAGAGCTCTTCTTAGGATCTAATTCTCAATGTAATAATTTACCTATAAGTGGACTCTAAAAGCCTGGCCTGTTTAAGCATAGAAAAGTGAACAATGATAAATTAGAAGAGCTTTCCATAGCTCAAGTTGTTGAGCTATAACCCATGTCACCTTGCCTGAACTACAGCACTCAACAGAAATGTGAAAATGCCTATAATTTATGGGCTGCAACATTCACTTCTAGGTTTGCTTTTCAGTTTGTCTAAATTGAATACAAAGATTTTGATATGGCTATTTACAGATTCCATTGACATTTAACTTCTGAGGTAAAGTGGACATGTGATCTTCATGATGTAATGAGGAACATTGACCTGGTGTTCCTAAACTGGCAGCCACCTTTTAAATTGCTAATATCATTTGGTTAATTAGTTGACCTATAGAGAACAGCCACCTACATTCTCAACTTAATGAACTCATTACAATGCTGCCTGAGTTCTGTGGTGATCATTAAGTATGTGCAAAGAATAAACTTTTGAGAGTACTTAAAGTAAAGCAAGTGCCTAACCAGTTTTCTTTTGGAAAAAAAAGAACCTATCTCATATGGGGAGACTTTCCTTTACCTTAGTATTCAAGTTTCATTGAGTTCTACTACTTAGAGTTTTTTGGTTGGAGGCCCTCTGCTCATCCAAAGCCCTGCACTGCAAGTGGTATGGTGGGTTAAAAATCATAATTATAGGTTAAAAATCATTTTCAGCAAGACAAGCATTTTAGCTTATCTGACTGACTGTGGATTTCACAAGCTTCTCTTTCACAGAGAAGCTTGTGAAATTTTGCCTTGCTCTCTTTCCCTGAACATCAACATATCTCTTTCCTCCCTGACTATGGAATTTTCTAAGGGACCTGGTTGAGATATCCCCCTTCCGATTTTACACCCCTGCACTGAGTTTTTAGTGAGGAGGAGGAAATCCACAATACCAAGGACCATAAGATTCCTCTGCCTGATCTTACAAAATGGTTTTTATTGGGCCATATAGTTGCATGCTGCAAATATTCTGAACCAGTGTGGATTTGATTTAAATCATGATTTAAATCACTAGTTAGTAAGACCAGATTTAAATCATGGTTTTCTACATAAATTTGCCTGCCTGCCTCACCCATAGGTAGGGGAATATCATAAATATTCCCAAACTGGGTCTCTTTTATGGTCTGCTGACGTTATGGGTTTTATTCTCCAGGGAAAGCATAATACAATAAACCTTGGGTTGCACACAAAAAGATCCAAAGACTTGTGGGGTATGCTGCTCAAAAGGGCTCACTTTCATTTTTACTGCTTGCCCCTCCCTCCTCACATTTATCTTCTTGTGCAGATCTGTTCCACTCTGGACAATCTTCTTCTATTCATTGAATTCTTTGAAACTTAGCACTTAAGAGGTAAGAGGTTGATTCTGTGTACATAGATTTGCAAAGGAGCAATGGGATTAACGTCTTTTTCTCAACTGTGTATGTTTATTTTATAACATTTTTGCTGTGAAGAAGAGGCACGTGATCTTTGCAGACACAAATTCACAGTTTTGAGAATTGTAAAATAAAGCATCTGTGATAATATCTTCTAGACAGAAAAAATTGCCGAATAATCTTACAAAAACCTGGATATGGAATTCATTTACCAACAATGTAAATATTGCATGAATATACAGCCTCATGCTACATAATTAAAAACTAATCCTTAATTCATGATGAATCTCTTTTGGACTATAACATACCTTAAATAGAAAACTATCCTTTTCTCTCAAAAAGCATCCTATTTTAAAAAAATACAATTTACATTTTAAAAATACAATTTAAATAAAAATCATTTTTAAAATCATTGATTATTATCCACCCTGTTCTGATCACTTGCTTTGGTTTAGGAATATCTTCCAGACTTTAATCGATTTCACAAATTATTGTAGTGTAGTTTCTAGAAAGGAGTTTTTTTTTTTTGTTATGTCTTCATGATACCAATGTATATGTACAAATGGAATAATTAATAGGGTTTGGAAGCACCTGTCCATCATAGCATCCAACTGTTTCTTCCTTTCAAATTCTATGAGCTTTTGTTCAAGATTCTAATACGTGAAAATCTTAGCCCTTGGCTATGGCTCATAAATCTTGTTAGGCTATTAAAACTAATAAGATCCCAAGGGGAACCATAATAAAATTCACAGTAGCTTGAAAGAGGCAGAATGCCTAGGAAGGATTATTAATAGTGGATTAGTTCCTAAGCAGTAAGTAGTACTTTTTGAGATACACCAGCTCAGAAGGCCATGAGCTAAAAATGCCCAAGGGATGGCTGTGGATATTTAGGACAAAGAGAAAATGATTTCAAGATGGGCTAGGAATAGAGGACACAAGTGTTAGGAATAAATAGAGAGACCAAGGTGGATTTTAAAGAAACACAGATATGTTGATAGAAAACATTTGTTGAAAGATGAACCTAGTGTATTGCGTAATAGAATCAGAAGTTTCCAGACAATTGACATCTAATGACTTGCTTCAATTGCTACAAGTGAACTATTTTATATGAATAAATATAAATTTGGGGCAAAAATATCACCATTGTAACAGTAAAATGTTTCCTCCCTCCAAAGTGGAATATATTTGTCTGGGCTTCTAGCCAGCCATTCCTGTGTGCTGGGCATTCTACTCCCTTTCCTCCATTCTATTTCTCATTTAAATCTGCTACAGCCATTGAGCATATTCAGTGTTCTTTTGACAGGAGAATTTAAAGAAAGTTTTCTTGTACTATAACAAGCCTCAAAATTCACCAAATCTATCTTGTTTGCTGGTCTTGTTTAGTTAAATGTCTGGTGGCACTCACCTTGAATTTACTATTAGAAATATCATGATACAATATGATATGCATCTAAGTTTCCTTTTAATCATGAAGTCTCAAAGTTTTTTAAAGAAATTGAAGGGTACTAAACAAACCAAACAAGGGACTTCTTAAGGCAAGGTACTGAGATTTTATAGATTAAAAAAGAAGAAAGCAATGATCCAAAACTTAGTTCAATTTGGAATGGTTGTACCTGAGGCGCAGGTGGGTGCCACCATTGGGGTGGTGATGGGCAGGGGAAAGTATGGTGGTGGGGGTCTAACAGGCCTACATAGGAGAAGGAGGGACTGATGTTTGAAACCAGTCCCCTCTTCTGATTATTCCCCCAACCAGATGGTTCCTGGCAGCAATATCAGCCGGCCCCCAAGCCTGACGGTGTTGCTGTTAAACACCAGGTTGGTCCATAATAAAACATCTCTTATATATGATTTGATCATAGATGAGGGGGGTGACCTGGCATGTATTACCAAGATGGTAATACATGGGTGGGAGAAGGGGGAGAGGTCTCCCTTATGCAGTTATGCCCACTCAAGTATCTGGTGCAACATCAGCCATGCCCGAAGGGGAGGGGTGGTCACCTTGGTTTACCGAACCTCCATTTCCCTCACGAGGCTTCCTGTCCCTTCAAGACCAGATCTGGAGTGTTTGTACCTGGTGTTGGGTGATCGAGACAGATTAGGGACCGTGCTGGTGTACTGTGCACCCTCCTGCCCAGCAGACTCCCTGCCTGAGCTGACAGAGATCATCTTGGACCTGGTGTTGAGGACCCTCAGCCTGGGGCGGCTCAGGACTTCATGGCTTCCATGGCAGCCAAGGGGCTGTCTCAACATGTCACTGGCCCAACCCATGAAGGAAGTCACATGCTTGACCTGGTTTTCTCAATGGGGCAGGAAGAGGGTGGCCTGGAAGTGTGAAATTTGATCCTAACTCCTTTGTCATGGTCAGATCACTTCCTCGTGAGGTTTGAGCTCAGGGCTGATCTCTCCCTCTGGATGAGTGCAGGCCCTATTAAGATGGTCTGTCCCTGGAACTGGATGGATCCAGATGGATTCCTGAGGGCTCTGGGGGATTTTCCGGTGGATAAAGCTGGCACTCTTGTTGATGTCCTGATTGATTCATGGAATAAGGTGATGACCAGGGCAATTGACACGATTGCTCCTAAGCGTCCGATCCCACCTAGCAGAGCCCACTCAGCACCGTGGTATATGCCTGAGTTGCAGGCGATGAAGCAGGTTGGGAGATAATTAGAGCGCAGATGGAAGAAATCTCAGGACAAATCTGACTGAACACACGTGCTCATTATCGAGCCTATGCTGTGGCAGTGAGGATGGCAAAGAGGCAGTTCTCCCCCACTTTCATTGCTTCTTCACAGAGCCGTCCAGCTGAGCTTTTCCAAGTAGTGCAAGGCCTGACATATTCTGGCCAGGAAAATGATGTGGTTGCACCTTCGGCAGCCCACTGTGACGACTTTGCCCAGCACTTCAAGGAAAAAATTGCTCAGATTTGCTGCAATCTGGACTCCACAGTTGATATGGTTCTAGTACAGGAAGTGTCCAGAACGTCATCTGGTCCATCATTATTGGATGAGTTTCAGTTACTGCAGCCTGATGATGTGGACAAGGTGTTTGGAATGGTACATCCTACCACATGTCTTCTTGCCCCTTGCCCCTCTTGGCTACTTAAAGAAGCCAGTCATGGAATTGGTCCCTGTGTCCAGGAGGTTATCAACGCCTCACTAAGGGAGGGACAGGTCCCTGCCCCCTTGAAGGAGGCAGTGATCTGGCTTATCCTGAAGAAGGCATCTCTGGACCCAGAGGTGACCACCAACTTTAGACCAGTGGCCAGCACTCCATTTTTGGGCAAGGTGTTAGAGCAGATGGTGGCAGGGCAACTCGAAACACTCTTGGATGAAACGGATTATCTGGACCCATTTTAGTCTGGGTTCAGACCCAGCTATGGTACTGAATCTGCCTTGGTCACCCTGTATGACGACCTGTGCAGGGAGAGGGACGGGGGAGTACATCCCTGTTGGTTCTCCTGGACCTCTCAGCAGCTTTCGATACCATTTACCATGGTATCCTTCTGGGTAGGCTGGCCGGGTTAGGAGTAGGAGGCTCTGCTCGGCGGTGGTTCCACTCCTACCTGGCTGGCTGATTCCAGAAGGTGGTGCTGGGGGACTATAGCTCTGTGCCATGGCAGCTTTGCCATGGGGTTCCACAGGACTCTATTTTGTCCCCCATGCTCTTTAACATCTACATAAAACCGCTGGGAGAGGTCATCAGGAGGTTTGGGCTGCGGAGTCACCAGTATGCTGATGACACCCAGCTCTACCTCTAGTTTACATCTACTCCAGGTGAGGCAGTGGCTGTACTGAACTGGTGCCTGGCTGAGGTAATCCAGATAAGTCCTGTTGGTGGGCAGATTTTGGTTTCCGGTAAGTGATTTTGACCTTGTCCTGGACGGGGTAGCACTCCCTCTAAAGGACAGGGTCTGCAGTTTGGGAGTACTCCTTGATCCAGAGCTGTCACTAGAAATCCAGGCGGTGGCAAGGAGTGCTTTTCTACAGCTTTTGCTGGTCCATCAGCTGCGTCCTTACCTGGATGAGCACTACCTAGCAACAGTGATACATGCTCTGGTAACCTCCCGGTTGGATTACTGTAACACGCTGTATGTGGGGCTGCCTTTGAAAACTGTCTGGATACTTCAGTTGGTTCAGAATAGAGCGGCCAGGCTGTTGACGGGGGCCGGTCATTATTCTTATATAACACTGGTCCTATACCAGCTCCACTGGCTTCCAGTTGAAGTCTGGGCCAAATTCAAGGTGCTGGTTTTGACCTATAAAGCCCTAAACAGCTTGAGACTGGGATACCTGAAGAAACGTCTCCTTCCTTATAGGCCCTCATGCCCCTTAATCTGCAGGAGAGGCTCTGCTCTGGGAACCCTCCCTGAAGGAGATAAAAAGGACATCTACTTGGAGTAGGGCCTTCTCTGCAATGGTGCCCAGATTGTGGAATATACTCCCCGGAGAGGTTTGCCTGGCACTGAACCTATATTCTTTTCGGCATCAGGTCAAAGTCTTTTTATTCAATCGTTATTTTAAAAATTAGTATTTTAATGGTTTTATCAGTCTGTTTTGATTCAATTTTTATTGGTTATATATTGTTTTATTATATTGCTACTGATTGTTTTACTGTATTCTGGTTTTAATGATGGAAGCCGTCCTGAGATGTCATACATATAGGACAGCATATAAAAGTTTTAAATAAATAAATGTGAATCAGATTATTATAATTCTTATTATTTCATTTAGAGACAAAAGGGGCAAAGGTAAGTTTCTATATTTCTACTGGAAATACACTGTGAAGGCTGTTGAGCAACTTCCATTCATTCCAGTGGCACTAATGTAAAAAAATTTCCTGATTGCCTATGCTCCATGTATTAGATAGGCACATCTCCACTGTTCATAGTACCAAACTGTCCTGGGTGGTGCTCTCAACTGCTGCTATCAGCTGGTGTGCAAAGGCAAGAACCAGTGTGTATAGTGTTTAGAGGGTCCACTTGGTTCTAGTCCTCATTTGGCCATAAAGCTAACTAGGTGACTTTGGACATTTACTCTCAACAAATCCAACATCTTAAGCTTGCAGTGAAGATGAAATGGAAAGGAAAAATTTTAAGCACATTTTAGTTTAAGGCCCTTACTGCCAGCATCTAAATCTTAGGAGAACCTCTTCAACCTTTTAGAATGGAAAAGAAACCTTGGAAAGGCTTGGACACCAGCCAAAAATTGGTAGTTGGAAAAAGGGTGAAATCATCTGGGAAACCATAGAAGGCTGAACTAGGACACCAGGAGAGACCAACTGAGACCTCAGAGGTTATGTGCACCTAAGATTCAGACTACTTTACACATTTGTTTATATGCCAAAAGCATATCATTGCTTGTTGTTGTCACTCTCTAATTTGTGACTCTGTTTTGTTCTTTGACAGTTTTCCACCTGTCTCATAAAGTCACCAGTGTGGTCCCTGAGAGTGTTCTCCTCATTGTCCTTGGCCTTTTCCTGGGTGGCATCGTTTATGCAGCAGACCACATTGCCTCCTTCACCCTTACGCCGACAGTCTTTTTCTTCTATCTGTTGCCGCCCATCATCTTAGATGCAGGCTATTTCATGCCAAACAGACTCTTCTTTGGCAACCTGGGCACGATCCTTCTGTATGCTGTCATTGGGACTCTCTGGAATGCTGCCACAACAGGTCTTTCACTGTATGGGGTCTATCTCAGTGGAATCATGGGTAAGGCTGATTTTTTTTTTTTTTTTTTGCAAGCACATTGGCTTCTATCCAGTGTTGGCGTCACTTAGAATAGACCCACTGAAATGATAGGACTTAAAGTGAGTCAAACAGTGGATACAAACTATCATTCTTTCATTATTTGGGTTCTTTGCTTGGGTGGCCAAATTAAGATGAACCATCAGGAAGTTCTTGCCATGCCAGCTGCCTTGGATCCTCCAAGATGGCCACCCTAGGCAACAAGAGACACTGTTGGGACATATCTGCCCAGCAATTATGATAATGGGAACATGAACAGTGATAATTTATTCAGGATAGATAAAGGGAAATACTGTGCAAGTCACAGCCAGGAGGAAGCAGATAGGCGGGGCCACTGGCCTGAGGGACTGATAAGGCCGCGCTCAGCCTTTTGGCTCTGACCTCTTGGCAGCAGGGCTGGGAGAGAGCGCTGAGTGACTAGGAAATGGCGAAGGCAAGGTAGGAGCTGGGCAGAGGAGCAGAGGGCCAGGAGCAGCAGAGAGGAAGGGGGCGGGGCCAGAGAGGCTAGAGCAGCCAGGAGGAAGCGGAGGGGTGGGGTGTCGTCCCTTGGCTGCGGCCCTTGGCTGCGGCCCGGGCTGTCCGGAGACTCCCTTCCCTGAGACACAGAGATGTGATTGTTTGTTTGTTTTGTTTGTGCTGTGCTGTGCTTTGTTTTTCTTCCACTTTAAATTTAAGTTTATTTTATCCTTGTGTGTGTGTGCGAGTGGGTTTTCCTCTGGGAGAACTGGGCGAGTGAGAGGAACTGCAGGACAGACAAGGCAGGGGACCAAGGTAAGGTCTCGGAAGGTATACCGATGGCAGACCAGGAGATGGCCTTGGCGGGAGTCACGGGTGTTGCTGTCTGCTGCGACAGCTGCAACATGTTCGCCCTTCTCCCCCAGGAGAGGCAGGGATACACTTGCCCTCGGTGCAAGATGGTGACCCTGCTAGAAGAGGAGGTGAGGTGCCTGAGGGCCGAGAGAGCTCTCCAGGCCCCCCCCCCCGGAGCAGCCCCCCTCTGGACAGAGGGTTGAGGGAGAGGCCACGGGAGGAGCAGCCGCGGAGACATGGAGGTATGTCACCCACAGGAGGAGGAGGCCAGCACGGACTCCTCCTCCTTCTGGCACCAATCTGGAGCTGGGAAACAGGTTCTCTCCACTTGGGGAGGCTGGGGCTGATGAGGCCTCGGGGGACCAGCAGGACCCCCAGCCTGAGATGTCAGGCAGCAAGGGGACCGCTGCAGGAGAGACGAGGGACAGGGCACAGCCGCCCACCAGCACCGGAAAGGTACGGTGGCGAGGGGCACTGAGCCGGCGGTGGGCCGCCCCAACCTGGAGACAAGGGAGGTTTGCTGCCTGCCAGGCACACATCCGGCATGTGAAGGACAGAGTGGAGCATCTTGTTCGCTCCAGGGGTCACCAGCCGCTCCTGGTGATCCATGTGGGCACAAACAAGGTGGCCAGGCAGGGTGTGGTTGGGACCACCAGGGACTTTGAGGCCTTGGGGAAGAAACTCAGGGAGCTGAAGGCCCAAGTGGCCTTCTC
>NW_025335269.1:2371122-2379052 GCF_004798865.1 Varanus komodoensis | reverse complement strand
ACTTATGACAGCTATTCCTATGCCCCAAGTGCAAGACCTTGCACTTGGGGCATAGGAATAGCTGTCATAAGTACAGGTTAGGTGATAAGTGACTGGAGAGCAGCACTTGTGAAAGAGACCTCGGGGTACTGGTTGACTGCAGGCTAAACATGAGTCAGCAGTGTGATGCGGTGGTCAAGAGGGCGAACGCCACCCTTGGTTGCATAGCCAGAAGTGTGGCTTCTAGTTCAAGAGAGGTATTACTACCACTCTACACGACTCTGGTGCGCCCATAACTGGAGTATTGTGTTCAGTTTTGGGCCCCTAATTACAGAAAGGATGTAGCCAGGTTGGAGTCAGTGCAGCGTAGGGCCACAAGGTTGGTGGCCGGTTTGCAGGGGATGCCGTAGGAGGTGAGACTGAGGGAACTGGGTCTCTTCAGCCTGGAGAAGAGGAGACTCAGAGGGGATATGTTGGCGACATACAGGTATGTGAGGGGATGTCACATGGAGATGGGTAGAGACCTGTTCTCCCCTGCAGAGGAAGGCAGGGTGCGCTCCAATGGAGCAAAGCTCAGGGAGCCAAGGTTCCGTTTGGATGCCAGGAAGCATTTCCTGAGAGTTAGGACCCCAAGGGTGTGGAATGGGCTTCCACGACAGGCCATTGAGGCCCCATCGGTGTGGGTGTTCAAGGATAGGCTGGACGTCCACATGGTGGGCATGTCGTGAGCGGAGCCGGCTGGCGCCGGAGGTCAGACTAGATGGCCCGGGAGACCCCTTCTGACTCGCTCTGTTTTCTAAGTTTTTCTATGTTTTCTATGTGGTGATGGCTGTTAAGTTGCATGGCTTTAAAAGGGGAATGGACAAATTCATGGAGAAGGCTGTCAGTGGCTACTAGCCTTCATGGCTTGATGCAGCTTCTAGCATCAGAGTCGGTCTTCTTTTGTACACCAGTTGTTGGGGGAAACATAGGTTGGAGGGTGTGGTTGCATTCATGTCCTGCTGTAGACCAATGCGTGAACAGAATCCTGGACTAGATGGACCCATGATTGGATCCAGCTGGACTCTTCTTAGGATCTTACTGTGTGTTTGCACCAGGCAATGTAAAGCTAGGATCACACTGTGCCCTCCAAATATCCCCAACAGCACTGTCATTGTCTGTGTGACTGAGGATGATAGGTGTGTTAATTAAATGCCTGGGCAACACCAAGTTGCAGAAAGCTGGGTTATATTGTGCTCCTGGCCAGTTCCATTCATTTGGCTTTTTGGAAGCACTATAGATTTTCACATGTATGTTTGATAATTCAGAGGAAAAAACTGGCCCTTGGTAAATGAGCCCCACCTGTTCTTGATGTTTTCATACTGTTTGTGTTTCTCTTCCAGGTGAACTTCAGAGTGGGTGGCTGGACTTCCTCCTGTTTGGCAGTCTGATTGCTGCAGTGGACCCTGTTGCTGTGCTGGCAGTATTTGAAGAAGTCCATGTCAATGATGTTCTTTTTATCATTGTTTTTGGAGAATCTCTACTCAATGATGCTGTAACTGTGGTAAGTCTCAATGTGATATTTGATTCTGGATTAAAAACCAGTGAAACCCTGATCTGTCAGAAATGTACTGGTGGATCTCTCAGAATATCTGTTTTTAACAGTGGGGAGAATCAGCCCTTAGGTGTCTCTTATTCCCTACAGTCATATAGTCATACAGTATAGCTCAAAATCTGAACTTGTACTTATACATTCACACTGTTCTCTTTTCCATTTAATCCTCACTTCTCCATGAGATAGGTCGAGAGACAATGATTGGCCCAAAGGTACCCCAGTGAACTTCATCCTTGAGTGTGAAGTAAGCTTCATCAATTTAAAACTCTGATTCTTCCTCCATTCCACTTAGATATTCTGACTATTCAGACTTCAATATCAAGTAAGTTTCCCTATGCCCTCCCCACACAATTGCTTAGGCAAAATGACTTGGAGATCGCAAACACTTGTACACACTTGTGTATTTGTTTCATCCTAATAAAGTTACTGGCTTTACATTTGGAACTTTTTTAAAGTCAGCATTCCTTTATTTTATGGAAACTTTATTAGTCAGGTTTTATTGGAGGAGTGGGGGACCTCTTTCAGTGCAAGAGTTACATCCTCTTGTGGTTCACTTTCCAGGAGTTGCAGCACACAAGTGTACATAAGTGCTCAGTGGGGCCAAAGCAAAGGTAGGTGGGCCAAGTCACCCTCTTGCTCTCACACAAACATGCATATGCATTCATGCCCATCCATTATATAGGTCCACGTACAATACACACACATCCACCCATCTTTTCACAGTAGAACATACAAACATTCTCCTATACAAATGCACATGCCTAAAGATACATGCATTCACATCTGTCATGCATAACCAAATAAAATGCATGCACACCACTCATGGTCACAAAACATTCATTTTTTAAAAATGCATTTTTAATGTGAATTGTCTATTTTGGTGAAATACAACTGTATAAAATAAAAAAATACAATTTTCTTACAGAAAATAAAACAAGACCCAACCTTGTCTGGGAGTATAGAATAGGTTGGAGTCCCAATTTCAAAGACAAAATGACATTCATGATCAAGGTTGGGACTCTGACCTCAACACTTCCTCTCCATTTGTCTTGGCAGCTGGCATGCTTCATTCTGTGCTGCTGGGGCTCTGAAGATAGAAGACCATTTTTGCAGTCAGCCTTGGGGGCCTTCCAAGAGGCAAAGCAGGGAGGAGTGAGACACCTCAAATGGTCCAAATCTCACTTTCCCTTGGATGTTTCTAATCTTCCAAGTTTGGAGGGTTACAGGCTATCACAACGGATGGTTCTCCATCATTTACAATAAGTGTTTATGAAAGATATATCTAGGAGCATATGTAAATACATATAGAAACATGCATAAGGTTCAGAAAAGTGGACTAAACACTCATTTATCCATCTGTAGATGGGGTCTAAATACCACCTGCTTGAATACGTAAAGCATCATTAGATCCTCAATGCATCATGTTATAGGAGGTGGGCATTTTATCTTTCCAGTGCTGTAATACCAGTCAAGGTCAAGTGGGTATAGAAAATCTGCCTCTGTTGTCCTTGTCATAAGCTCCATACAGCAGGGCAGGGGAATAATTTAGAAGAACTTGTCCCTCAGTTGCCAAAACATGTGGGTAAAGAAGCATTAACAGTATTAGAACAATTCACAGACTTATGCAAGGTTGTTGTAGCATCCAATGAACTCAAAACAAAAGGTATTTCCAACTATGACAATGTAAGATCTATAGAACCTGCTGGTGCAGATGCAAAAAACAATGTTCCATTGATTAGACAAAACAGGACTACCTGATTCCCTTTGTAGTCACACTGTATTTAATTTTCCTGCAAGAAACCCAAGATGGCTTGTACAATCCTCCTTCCCTCATGTTAACCTCTCAACCTTTGAGGTAAGTTAGGCTGAGAATTGGTGACTGGTATAAAGTCAACAGTGAGTTTTGTGGCTTGAGTGGGGACTAGAGCTCAGATCTCCAAAGTTCCAGCACTACACTCCAAGACACTTTCAGTTGCTTCCTGGTGCAGCAGTTACACTTAGAGAGACAATGGGAAACTATTTCAAAGTCCTATTGTGGGAGGAACAGAGCCCCATGAGGCAAGGGTTAACCTCCCACAACAATTGGAAGTTTTTTTCAAGTTCTTCCCATGGGGGCTGGCCACAACCCATGAGAAGGGGAGAGTTTAGGCTAGTTTGTGAGACCTTGCAGATTTCATCTAAGTGTCTAGAGGTCTCCCACCCAAGTTTTGCTGTAGTGCGTGTAGAACAAAATATGTTAGCTGTGTGCATAAGCACATTCCAAATGTATACTGTTTTTTACCAATGCTTAGCCATGGATATTTAAGAAATAGTTATTAATATGCCATTTAAAATAAGTTATTTAGGTCTTGAATGGTTTTATAAAATACATTTTCTTATCATCATGAAACCACCTATTTAATTTCCTCTTAGGTACTATACAACGTGTTTGAATCCTTTGTTTCAATTGGAGCCGAAAGTGTCACTGGGGTGGACTGTGTCAAAGGAGTAGGTCAGTAGCCAAAAGAAAACCCATTTGTTGCTATATCTTTATGCAAACCTCCAATTAAATGCTAGACATCTCTTTATTCCTAGATTACAGTACAAGCAATGCTATTTCATATTACTGAAAAAACAAAAATGAGTAAATACATTATATTGATTTTGGAATATTCAATAGAACTAAGCCAATGTTCTGCTAATGTATATACCCTATACCTTCTGCATTGAAGACAGAAGTATCCATTAAGGAGAAGAAATCACTAAACAGATATAATTAATTAAGCTTCTCTGCAGTCTTCTTATCATGCATTGTTCTGGTTTATTTCATTGGTGATTATGAGGAAGTAACAAAGCTTGCTTAGGCTGGAAGGACTTGTGATCTCATGCATGCAAATGCTTAGGTGCAGTATTGGAAGTAGGCAATCTCTGCTCTCTTTCCAGACCTGGGCTTCTGTCATAACCAAGGATCTAGAACTCAGGTGAGAAGTGGAATGTGTAATTCCAGACTTAGACAACTGAATGTATCTTCATGTATCTTCTGAGCCATTCTTAAAAAACAAACAAGCAAGCAGTGGTCAGTTCTGTGTCTGATAGATTACAAAATAATGGTCACATATATTCTCTACATTTCCTCACACTTTCTATCCTATTTTTGCAGCCATAAAGGCTAGAAAGCTGTTTGTGAGAGAGACTGAGTGGTGTGCTGCACAAGCACAAAGCTTAAGAAGCTCAGCAAGCTCTTTTCTCCATGTCAAATCCTGTCTTGCACTACTATGGACTGGTGCATAACAATAACCCTCAATCTGTTTCCCCTTCTCCAGGGACAGCCAGATGTAGCCTATAGCTTATAATACACAATCTAGATTGCACTCCATTGCTCCAATTAGAATGTACTGGCCACATCAAACAGGTGGCATTCTTAGGACAGTAAACAAACCACTAGTACCTCATCTGCTGCTGCTTTCTAAATTCTGAATGTAAAAAATAAATCAGGCAGTTTCATTGCCTAGAGATGGTGCTTGTTACCTTTAAATGCTGTAAAGCAATGAAACTGGATGCAGCCGCTGCCCTGTCTTCCTTATTTCTCTATTGGTCCCCACCTATCCAGTGCAGCAGGTCTGGAATTCTGCTTACTTCGTGGGAAGTTGTTTGGACAAGTGAACCAATAGAGATAGGAAATGGGAGGTACAATATCTACTTCCTGTCTCAAGCATTTAAAGGTGTGGGCAGCTTTTCTGGACAAATGATTTCACCAACACCTGCTAATATATAAAACCATTCTGCTTGCTTCTGTGTTAGGAGTGACTCAAGCATGGTACATTCTGTGCATTTTATTGGAATTTTAATAGTCCCATTATGCTTATGTCCTTTTAAAGTCTGTCATAAAGAAAAAGATAAGGGAAAATGTTTGCTTAGTATTGCCAATGGGCAAAAGGTACTGCTGTTTAATTGGGCTGGTTCATGCCAAGTTCAGTTTTACTCTTTCCTTTTAATATCTGCAATAATTTTGGGAGCTTGCTTTGTTCTGCTTTCCACTCCGTAAAGATTCAAATGAATCTTAAGGTACAGTTATAAAGTTATTTATCTGCACTTCATGAGAGGCCTAGGCCTACCTTTTTCTGGTAAAACACTTCATTTTATAGTACCAGTCACAGAAATAACCATCAATGTACACTCCTTAGGATGGGGCACAACACATAGATAAACCTAAAGCTGCATGAGCAAAACTGCTCTGAATCTTGGGAAAAATGCAGTGAGTTAATAACCTTTGAGGTGGGAGGTATGCTGCCTTGGGCCCAAAACTTTGCAACCTTTTACTGCAACCCAGGTTTAATCCTTCCTTCCTGCTGTGCAGTGATCCCAGTCTGGACTGAAGCCATGCACACTTACACTAAATAAAAAGGTAAATTGAGCTACATGAAAAATGATACATATAGCTTGCAGTTTCGTTGTCCCTTTCTTTCTTCCCACCAATGTGTCCTACTCTTCCCTTTTAAGGTGCAGATTTCTTTCTCTCTTTTTGTGCTTTCCCTAGAGACAGAGAACCATCTTGTTCACACATGTATTTATTTACAATGTAAGCAGATCTTGCCTATATAGAAGCAGCACTTCTTCCATATGGACCAATAATTCACTTTTGGATATAATTCAAAGGACTGGTTTCGATTCTGAAGCTCTGCAGTGGCCTGGGCCTTCAAAAGGGTGATCTTCTGTGTGGGTGAGTCCCCTCTGGAGAGAGGACTTTCTCTGTGGCCATACTATACCTTCAGAACCCTCTCCCCAGAGCAGGCTGCTTGATAGTCTTGCTATTTCCCTTCAGATGCCTGGATAAAGCATCTTTTTCCATGAGCTTTCAGTAAAGCTTTTGGGTTGTGTAACTGTCTTTTTTTAGCCACAGAATGGCTAATTTTTATTTTCCTTATACATTTCTGAATCTACCCTCATCTCAGTGAGTGTGCTTGCCGCAATTTATAATAAAATAATAAATATTATAGGACAGTTCTCTTGAGGACAAAAAAAAAATCCCTCTTGTTCGTTGTGGGACCATGAGAGAAACAGGCAACACCAGCAAGTAATTTATATATAAATTACAATTTATATATAATTGTATAAATAAATAACCTACAATTTTTATTGTAGGTGCACACAAACAGTGGAGAGTGAGCCCATCTCCAATCAGGACCAGCTGCCACAGTCATCATGCACAGTGAATGCAAATTTTAGCTCTTTGCAATGATTAGTAACAGAAAACAACACAGCAGTAAACATTCAATTACTTTGTACAAGGGTTATCTTGACCTGCACTTCTGGTGTTAAAACATCTGTCTCCAGGTTTATCTTTACACATTCTGACTTCCTTGACAGAGGTTCATTTTATATTTTTGACCCTCATGTGTCTTTCTGACAGAGCTGTAAATAACTGTTCCTCATTGTTTGGTCATCAGGAAAAAAATTATAATCATCAGTCCCCCTGCTGACCCTAGAAAATCCTTAAAGGATTCTTAGGCCATATGAGCAATAATTTCTTATGGAGCAACCCATAGCCAGATTGTACATGCAGAACTGCCAGCACACCACACCGTGCTTCCACTCTGGGCTATTTGCTAGGGTTGGGGCACAAGTGTGTTTCTTGTGGAGTCTGAGAAAAGGATGGAAGCTCATTTGCCTTGCATGTGTGAATTGTCTTTTGTTGAAAGCCTGGTCTTCTTGAAACTGGTATGAAGAATCTGGGTAGGAATCTCTTTAATTCAGATGGCAGAAGGCCTGACTAGGTCGGTTTCAAAATGTTGCTTCTGAACATACAGAAGTGTTATTTCTTGCTTCTTTATGATCTTAAAGCAACTTTTCAAGTTTTTCTGTAATTAGCTCCTTGGACTTACAAGTCTTTCCCAGCTCCTCTTTCTCTTGAAGAGTTGGTTGTAGGCCCTTTTGTGCTGTTCACATTCTTCAAAGTAGTCTGCCGGTCTTTCAGCCTTCTTCAAATCACCAGCTACTCTCCTTTGATAAGTGCTCACAGGCATAAACACAGAAGCTTCTGGGCTGAAGTTGCCAAAGAGTTAGGAACATAGAAACAGAGTGAGTCAGAAGGGATCCCCCGGGCCTCCAGTCTGACCTCTGGCACCAGCTGGCTCCGCTCACGACATGCCCACCATGTGGACGTCCAGCCTATCCTTGAACACCCGCACCGATGGGGCCTCAATGGCCTGTCGTGGAAGCCCATTCCACACCCTTGGGGTCCTAACTCTCAGGAAATGCTTCCTGGCATCCAAACGGAACCTTGGCTCCCTGAGCTTTGCTCCATTGGAGCGCACCCTGCCTTCCTCTGCAGGGGAGAACAGGTCTCTACCCATCTCCATGTGACATCCCCTCACATAC
>NW_025335269.1:2332005-2371022 GCF_004798865.1 Varanus komodoensis | reverse complement strand
GGATCTGGAGTACCTGCTCCTCAGTTGTGGCCACTGCTCTAGTTTTAGTATCATCTGCGAATTTGATCAGCAGACTGTTCACCCCTTCTTCCATGTCGTTAACGAAAAGATTAAACAGGATCGGCCCCAGGACAGAGCCCTGGGGGAGCCCACTTATCACTGGCCGCCATCCCGATGATTCCCCACTAATGGTTCCCTTCTGCTTTCGGTCAGTCAACCATGCCCTAATCCACCGGACTGTGCTTTGGTGTATCCCAAAACTCCTCAGTTACTCCACCAGGATATCATGGGGAACTTTGTCAAAGGCCTTGCTGAAATCCAGGTATACCACATCCACTGCATCCCCTCCATCTAGCCATCTCAAAACCTTGTCATAGAATTCCACAGGGTTTGTCTGCCAGGACCTGTTTTTGCGGAAGCCGTGTTGTGTGGCTGTCAGCCTCCCTTCCCTATCTAGCATCACTAGTTCTCTCTCTCTTATGACCCTTTCCATTGTTTTTCCTACAATGGACGTAAGGCTAACTGGTCTGTAATTCCCCATGTGCCTTCTACTACCCTTTTTGAAAATTGGGACCACTGATGCCACCCTCCAGTCCTTTGGAACTTCACCCGTTCTCCACGAGGTCTCAAAATGGAGGCCAGCGGGTGTAAGAGAACCCCTGCGAACTCTCTTAAGTACTCTCGGGTGTAAAGCGTCAGGACCTGGTGCCTTTGTAATGTCCAATGCCTTGAGGAGCCCCTGAACTTCAAGTGGGATGACTCTAATCTGTGCCCCTAAGTCCCCAGCCTCATCTAATCTCCTATGCGGATATCCCCCGTCCTGCTTTGGGGAGAACACAGAGGCAAAATAGTCGTTTAGCATCTGTGCCTGTTCCATCCTATCAGTCACTGGATCTCCTTCCTCCTTATTTAGTGGTCCCACCAATTGTCTCCCCTTCCTTTTGCTATTTACATGCTGAAAGAAGCCCTTTTTGTTGCGCTTGATATTCTTGGCAAGTCTCAGCTCGTAATCAGCCTTAGCCTTGCGAAGAATCCTTCTGCAATGGGCCTCCTCCTCCCGGTATACCCCTTTGTCTATTTGCCCCAGTACCCATTTCCTACAAAGGGTCCTCTTTCATCTAATCCCTATAACCACCTCCTTTCGCATCCATGGCAGCACTCTCCTCTGTGTCCCCACCTTACTGACTGGAGGTATCGTCAAGGCTTGCGCCTCCAAAACCTCCCTTTTGAGTGCTATCCACCCCTCCTCAACTCGCTTACCTTCCAGTAACCTATCCCAGGAGATTTTCCCCAGTCTGGCCTTCAGTTGGCCAAAGCTTGGCCCTCTTGAAGTCCCAGCTTCTAGTGCTCAACCTGCTGCACGTCTCCTGTCCCCTGATCTCAAAGTAAAGGATGGAGTGATCACTTGCATCCAGAGCTCCCCTAATCTGTACTTCATCTATCAGCTCCTCCCTATTGGTCAAGACCAAGTCAAGGATGTTCCCCCCCTCGTCGCCTCTCGGATCCTCTGTGTGAGAAACCCTCCCTCTATAGCTTCTAGGAAGTGACGTGACCTGGCTGTCACCACCGAGTGAGTCTCCCAAGTAATATCCAGGTGATTGAAATCTCCCATAATTACTGTGTCTCTCCGCTGAGATATCCTTAGAATCTGGCCTGTCAGGACATCATCCAGGGTCTCAAGTTGACCTGGAGGGCAATAACATACCCCCACTGTCAGGTCTCTTTCCCTGTCAAAACCCCTAAGTTTCACCCAGACTGCCTCTACCGAATCCCCATCTGTGCTGCATTCTGTCTCACTGCATCCTATCCCTTCCCTGACGTATAAAGGCACGCCCCCACCTCTCTTTTCCTTCCTGTCCTTTCTAAAAAGGTGATACCCTTCTATGTTCACATTCTAGTCTTGCCTTTTATCCCACCAAGTTTCTGTGATTCACACCCTCCTATTCCCAGGAGAGCTTCAAGCTCTTCCTGCGTATTACCCATGCTCCTAGCATTGGTGTACATGCACCTCAACTCCTTCCCATCGCTTCCTTTCCTTTGAGTTCCCAGCCTCCTCCTCCTTCCTCCCATCCTCCCTGATACCTGGCCCCTCTCTGTAGGAGTCTTGTCAGTCCCTGCAGTACCTCTAAAACCCTGGTTCCAGAGCCCTGATCCTCTCCCCAAACTTGTCCAGTGCAGACACATTTCTGGGAGGCCTGAACCCCCCCCCCCCCCCGCTCAGTTTAAAGTCTTCCGGACGAAGCTCGCTAGAGCATCTCCAAGGGACCTTTTTCCCATCCTCGTGAGGTGCAACCTGTCCCTTGCCAGAAGTCCACTGGCAAGAAACCAGGTGCCATGGTCGAGGAACCCGAAGCGTTCCTTCAGGCACCACACCCTAAGCCAGTCGTTCACCTTGGAGACCCTCCTGTCCCTGCCTGGCCCAAATCCCTGGACTGGGTAGATCGATGAGAAGGCCACTTGGGCCTTTAGCTCCCTGAGTTTCTTCTCCAAGGCCTTGAAGTCCCTGCTGATCCCGACCACACCCTGCCTGGCCACCTTGTTTGTGCCCACATGGATCACCAGGAGTGCCTGGTGACCCCCGGAGCAAACAAGACGCTTCACTCTGTCCTTCACATGCTGGATGCGTGTGCCCGGCAGGCAGCAAACCTCCCTTGTCTCCAGGTTGGGGCGGCACACTGCCGCCTCAGTGCCCCTCAGCAGGGAGTCCCCAACAACAATTACCCGCCGCCATGTCTTCCTGG
Organism: Varanus komodoensis; assembly: GCF_004798865.1. Classification (NCBI taxonomy): domain Eukaryota; kingdom Metazoa; phylum Chordata; class Lepidosauria; order Squamata; family Varanidae; genus Varanus; species Varanus komodoensis. Next base: position 2,368,281 of record NW_025335269.1, on the reverse strand, counting down.
TGGTGGTGGGCAGCCGTGCCCAGGCCCTCGCCTCTCCTGCAGCAGCCCCCTTGCCTCCTGTTGTCCCAGGCTGTGGGTCCTGCTGGTCTCCTGAGGCCTCATCAGCCCCAGCCTCTCCAAGTGGAGAGAACCTGTTTCCCAGCTCCAGATTGGTGCCAGGAGAAGGAGGAGTCTGTGCTGGCCTCCTCCCCTCCTGTGGGTGACATACCTCCATGTCTCCGCGGCTGCTCCTCCCGTGGCCTCTCCCTCAACCCTCTGTCACGAGGGGGGCTGCTCCCAGGGGGCCTGGAGAGCTCTCTCGGCCCTCAGGCACCTCACCTCCTCTTCTAGCAGGGTCACCATCTTGCACCGAGGGCAAGTGTAACCCTGTCTTTCCTGGGGTAGAAGGGCAAACATGTCGCAGCTGTTGCAGCGGACAGCAACACCCGTGACAGCAACACCAGCAACACCCGCCCAGTTCTCCCAGACAAAAACCCAGTCGCGCGCACACACACACACACACACACACACACGGATAAAATAAACTTAATTTATAAAATAAACTTAAATTTAAATTGGAGGAAAAACAGAGCATAGCACAGCACAGAAAAAAAAAAAACGGAAGGAAGGAATGATGGAAGGAAGGAAGGAAGGAAGGAAGGAAGGAAGGAAGGAAGGAAAGAAACCCAAACCTCTACGTCCCAGGGAAGGGAGACCCCGGACAGCCTGGGCCACAGTTAAGGGACACAGACAAGGGACAACACCTTATCAGCCCCTCAGGCCGGTGGCCCCGCCTGTCTGCTCCCTCCTGGCTGCTCTAGCCTCTCTGGCCCCGCCCCCTTCCTCTCTGCTCCCCTGCCCAGCTCCTCCCTTGCCTTCGCCACTCCCCTGGCCACAAGGCACTCTCTCCCAGCCTCTGCCTCCACTGCTCTGTTGCTCTGCCAAGAGGCCAGAGCCAAAAAGTTAGTAAGCTTTGTTTGTTGTTGAGCTCTCAGTGCCCTTTCCTTGGCACTGAGTCCTGATTTTGGCTCTGGAACTGGCCTTTAGGTATGAATCCAGCCACTTTTTTTTCTTTCACCTTCTATTGGTTCTTGTCACAAGGATCAGTTGGAATGGTCCGTCTTAACTGGGTATAAGAAGTTTCTAATTTTGCACACCTTGGGATAGCAATTTTTTTTCTTTTGGTTAAAGCATAGTTTGAACTTGGACTCAGGAATTTATTTCAGTAGAAATCTGAAGGGAAAGGTTACTAGTACATCATTCTGCTCTCTGACCCTATTTTCTATGGATTCAGAGGTTCCTTACATTGTAACTCAGCTGCTTCTAGCTTTTCCACCGCTGTAGTCCTTGGCATTTGATCACAGCCTGAGAACTTGGTATGGACTTTTCCACAAAGGCTGAGGGGGAATCTTTCCTCTATTTTTAGTCTCATCCAGTCTTGGATGAAATGGATGGCTCAGTTAATCTTGTTTCAAAGTGAGTGCAGTTTAAACCTGTGAAAGAAAGGCCTCCATGCACTTCCTTAGAGTTTGCAGTACTAAAATACACTCTCTGTATATATAATGGAGGGATTCTTACTATCAAGATACAACTTCTTGAATGGACATCACTACCCTGCCCACTGTGGAATAGTTTGGATAGATGGGGCTACACCTCTTGTGTAATAGAACTGTAGCAGCATTTTCCAAACCTCTCTAGCTATCAGACAGTAATGCAAAAAGACATCGGCTAAGTATGTATAGCTTTTAAAATCAAACACCATTTGTGTCTGTTTTTTGTTCTTGTTGCTGCAGTGTCCTTCTTCGTGGTGAGCCTGGGGGGTACGTTCATTGGTGTCGTCTTTGCATTCCTGCTCTCGCTTGTCACTCGCTTCACAAAGCATGTCCGAATCATTGAGCCGGGATTTGTATTTGTCATCTCCTACCTATCTTACTTGACAGCTGAGATGCTCTCACTTTCAGCCATCCTTGCGTAAGAAGTTTCAGTTAATTGATGGGTGGCTCTTTCAGGTGTTTCCATGGAAGGATGACATTTGAAAATGAATGTAGTGACCCTCTGGGTTGAAAAATTAATCTATCTGGATTTGTTTTAAATCAAGAAAGGCCTGAAGAAATTAATGGAAACATGGGAGGCTGGATGGAGGCAAATTCTATGTCTTGCACAGATTACAGATAAAGGGCATTGATTGTATCCAGAAATTAATTGGAACAAAGACAGCAGTTCTTATGTAGATACTGTGTTAAGAGAAGTCATAAGGTAAAATCTGTAACAATAAAGAGAGGGGGTGTGCCTCTCCCTTCTTTGTCTTTGCAAGAGCACACATCTCAAATTGTGCATTGTAGCCACATGAAGGTGGCAAAACATCTTGGTCTGGCCTTCTGTGGAACAGTAATAACTTAATTGCAGGCTGTGTTGTTGTAAATAATCATCATCATCATCCTCATCCACCTCTGCCCAGTACCTGGGACCCTGGGACAAGATTAAAAACTTATACAAGTAAAACGTAATAGAAGTTTGCAAAGATTACAAATACAATACAGTCTTCTAGAATATTAAATTTATTTTAAAAACCAGAATTAAAACAGAAAAAACCTCATATTTTTGTGTCCTTGCCTCACTAACTGTCCATATTTTTGTCCTTGCCTAACTAACTGAAGTGTTAAAAATAGCTGTGGCTGTGTGCAATGTGTGGCAGCAGCATGGCTGCCTGTGAGTCATTTGGGGTGATATCAGCCTTTTATGCAAGGCTGGCCCAAAACATTTTGCGGCCTGAGCAAGAGCAGCAAATGCCACCTCTGCCCAAATCAAGGTTCACTGTACCCAAAGCGAGCCAGTTTATTCTGGCACCTGAGGTAGATCCCACAAGCACCCTTCCCCACCCCCAGCAGTAAAAATACAATAGTGATAAGTAATTTGCTGCCCTTTCACTCAAAGTCTGCTGCTGGAGGCAGCTGTCTCAATTTGGCTAATGGAGAAGCTAGTCCCTCCTTTTAAGACACATGTAGGGGAAAGCCATGGCCAGTAAAACTCTAATATCTGCAGGAGATGTACCTAGACAAGGGATCTGGCCTAAGGCAGGGTGGTATGTCAGTGATATACTGAAGCCAAAATGCTCATATATTGGTGCTAGGTTGGCACAAATCAGTTTTTATATTTCAAAATATCAAATTTAGTAGAACACCAATTTTACAAGGACAGACAATTAAGACATCTGTTGCATTTCTTCCAGCATAACCTTCTGTGGTATCTGCTGTCAGAAATATGTCAAGGCAAATATTTCTGAGCAGTCTTCCACCACAGTGCGATACACCATGAAGATGTTGGCTAGCGGAGCTGAGACTATTATTTTCATGTTTCTGGGAATTTCAGCAGTGGACCCTAATATCTGGACGTGGAACACAGCTTTCATACTCTTGACCTTGCTCTTCATCTCAGTCTACAGAGTCATTGGTAACAAGACTTATTTTCTTGCCCTTGCTAACTCTGCTCATAAATTAGGAATGTTGGTCTCCTGAAAACAGAAGACCAGGTGTGCTGGTACTCATCACACCTTCTGCTTAGAAGCAATTGCACCAGTCTTTCAGCTTCTACAGTAACACACCATTCAGAGCTCCAAAAGAGATTAAAGTGAGACTGTTATGCTATAATTCATTGAAAGGTTTAATTGTATCGGTGAGGGATTTTTCTCATACTGCATGACTGAATTGGCTTTTCCAAGGCCAAGCTGTTTGAGTATACAGCAGCAACTGCCCAGTGAACATTTCCTCTTTATAATGTGATTGTTGCGTGCTGCATTTAATTTCCTCTTAGTTGATCAGAAGCTGGACCCAGGTAGTTCTAGTCTGTGGACTCAATATTCCAGCCTTCCCTAGGCCAGTATCTTTCTATCAGCCCTGCCAGAAGGCCCCAGGTTGGAGAAAGCTTCCATTGACTACTTTAATTCATTAAAGGGGATTAAACATAAATGATGTGATAATATTTTAGTCTGCATCTGAGAATTTCCAAAGTGCATGTTCATTAGGGGGCTAGTTAATTTTCAGCATAGTGATAAAGAAAGCAAAGATTGTAATAGCAACCCCAAAGACAAAAACTGTGTATATCTTTCCAAGCAATTGTTATCATTTAAGAGAAACCCACCAATTCAGCTCACTGCAGTGTTCATCTGGTCCCCATGGAACTGATTGGATTGTCTAATGCAGATAAACATGGACAAATGGCCAAGTTTGATTGGGGATGGATGATAGCGACAGCTTCCTGATGCATTCAGTAGATATTAGGTAAGGTTGTCATTCCTAGGAAAGGAGTATTGTATTCCAGCTGTGGCTTAGTTTATAATCCTTCAGTGGTCAAACTGTTCTTAATTCCAAAATGCATGTGTTTAGGAGATTTTTTTTTTAACAGGTGTAATCTTACAGACCTGGGTTCTAAACCACTATCGAATGGTCCAATTGGGTATAATAGACCAGGTGGTTATGTCATATGGTGGCCTTCGTGGTGCTGTTGCCTTTGCTTTGGTGGCACTCCTGGATGAAAACAAAGTCAAAGATAAAAACCTCTTTGTCAGCACAACCATCATTGTTGTATTTTTCACTGTAATAGTTCAGGTAAATTCCAATTATCTGTCCTTCTTGTTGCCCTCAAGGGAAAAGCTGAGGTCTTAGTTGGACATCACTTCTTAAACTTTATCTGAGATAGAGGGATTCATTGCACACACATTCCCACCTCTCCTTTTGCTTCCCCTCCCTTCCCTTCCCCACATAGAAGCTCTGTCTGACTTTCAAGATCACATTTAACTGTCTGCTTTCTATCTCACAAATGAAATCTGGATCAGAAATGACTTTCTACTTGGGAGGGACAAGAAAAGCTAGACATTCATGAGCCCAAGATTTATTTCTTCTCCTGCCATGAAAGCCCAATGAAGTATCAAAAGTAGGCCCTAAATACAGGCTCCCTAGTATTATGTCAGTTTGCTGAGAATATTTCCTAATTTTAGTAACAGAGATCCCATTTTATGTTTTTACATGGCACCACTTGGGACAAAACACAGTTTTCTCTGCACTAAAAATTCATTTGCATGTCACACCTGAGTGTGTTAATAGAAGTGCAGTTAATGAGAGAGCCATATAACCAAGGTAGATTTTCTCCCTCTTTTGCAAATGTAAATATTATTTGCTTAAAAAACAAAATCTTCAGTACAGCTTTTTAATGGTGACTTACTGCTTTATTCAAGGTTAGTAACCAAACATTGATTTTAATATTTTTTTCTTTTGATTTTTTAAAGTTTCTTTAATATTTATACATGAATGTATTTACATCCTTTGATTTTTATTAATGGTGGCTCACTGAATGAGTTGAGTCAGGAAAATCATGATTTTCACGCAACAGTGTTTTAATAAGTGGAGGAAGTAAAGTCTGCATTAAGGTATTAAGAAATTACAAAATCTGATTTTAAAAAATGTACACAGGTCATTAAAGTGGTCTTATTTCAGATAATTATGCCCTTCATTTCAGTATTTTCTGGGCAAGCATGGAATTGTTCCATTCCATGCCAGAGGTTCAGTGCAGGCACTACCAATTCCGCCAGCTCTGGCTGGTGGAATGCCCATCATTTTCATGCTGTCCAGATATTTTCAAAGTGTTGTGGGCCTGGCCATGCAAGTAGTATGGTCACCACCACCCATTCCAGCCCTGCTGAGTTCCCATGTGCCTCAATATGCCATCAGCAGCTATAGGGGAGGGTTCCCCTTGCCACTTTTACGAATTCTCCTGGCAGTGTTAGTGGCTGGCACTGGGAAGGCGTCCTTGTCAACAGTGCCAGGACCCTTGTGCAGTTCACTGAGGACTGAGAGTTATGCCAGCACAAATGGGTAAATGGGATTGCATGAGCACATATTACAAACCAGGCACAACTCACAATACTGGATCAGAAGAGGGTTGCAAGTGGGCCCTGGATTTTTGCAGAGTAAAATTAGCCACCCACCACCCCCAGGACCTCCAGCTCCTCTTCATCACTCATCCACAGTTCCTTCAGTGGGGTACAATGAAAATGCCTGAAACACATGCTTTCATTTGGTGACACAGCTGCATTTCCTGCCTCTGGAATTTCAGTACCTATATTGTCTGACTCTTTTAAAAAATATTATTAAAGTGAGGCTAATTTGTCCATTTCCCTCCACAGGGTTTGACAATCAAGCCTTTGGTACAGTGGTTGAAAGTGAAAAAGAGTGAGCACAGAGAGCCCAAACTGAACGAAAAGCTCCATGGCAGGGTAAGCGGGTCATGTTCAACACAAATTCAGTGAAGCATGCCTGGATTCTGGAAGACATTTTCCTCTAAGGCCTTCAAACCGCCACTGGCTCCTTTCTAATACTACTGTATAGCTGCACTGTGATGATCACAGTGGTACATCTAGAGCTTTCCTAGGCAATGGAGAAGTGAAGGGGACTGAGATGGCTTGATTTCAGCTGCTGCACAGCCTTCTCCTTAGAAGACACAGAACCGGCAAAGCCGTGCCAGTCAAGGTTCCTGATGCATTCTGCTCCTAGCACCTCCGGTTCAGTGGCTTCACTGTGCAGAGGCCTTTCTCAGCCAGTGACAGCCCACATGCAGTAAAACCGCTTGTCTGGCTGATTCATCAAACCCCCAACATCATTCGGCCCTCAGAGAGCTGGTAGTGCAGAGCGGGTTCATCTGACACCCTCCCTAAAAAAATGATACCCCCTGGTATATAGAATCTGCTCTTTTCTAGCGATTTTCCAGAAATAAAGAGGGTCCAAAATCCACTTTTGAGTTGGAGTTCTCATACTCTCCCATTCAGCAAAGAAACAAATACATTATGCTTCTGACACTGAGATGAGGATGTTCTGCTTTTATTTTAATGTCTGATTCCCCCCACTGCCACATGCTTGAGGAAGCAAGAAGGAACATGTTCCTTTTTGGCAGGGCTATAGCTCAGCACCAGAGTGTATGCTTTCTATCCAGAAGGTTCCTGGTCCTGCCCACAGAAACTTCAGCTAAAGGACAAGTGGCAGACGAGCCAGGAAGGCTCAGTGGCCATGACCAGAGGGAGCTGCTGTCAGTCAAATCGTCCTGGGTTGCTTCAGTGCACAGTGGCCTCATGTGTTCCTTCCAAAGCCAGAGAGAACAAGATTGGTGGTGTTCATTAGTCTTCATTGGCTGTGTATACATTCCTGCCAGAGCAGAATTTGAAAAGTTAGCTAGGAAGGTCGGGACTGACACAAGAGAACATCCTGGAGGACTGTGTGCTTGCTCAGCATGGTTTAACAGGAACAAAAGAGAAGAACAAGATTTAGAAGAGGCGCAGTTGGGATTGTGCCTTTCTCAGGAGGGATTACAAAGGTGAAGGGCATCCCTCACAATGCTACTTGTTTTATCCTCGACATATGTACACCATCCCAGCCTGGCCTCTGTCTATCTTAAAGTTGTCTATGGCAGTTTCTCCAGTTACCTAACCAAGGTTAATGCTATGCTCTTCGTTTTTGCAGGCCTTTGACCACATTCTTTCAGCTATTGAAGACATATCTGGTCAAATAGGACACAATTACCTGAGAGACAAGTAAGTGCAGTCAGGCAACTCTTTCTTAAATGGAATGCAACAGCTATAAGTAAATGGAAAAGTGTGACTCAACAGCTAGAAATGGCCACCTGACATAGGGCCATTTAATAACTATCAATAATTAGTAAAATGAGTTAGTTCTGTAAGAGAAAACCTGGGAAAACTTTCTATGAAGACTTGGGATTCATACAGTTCTCCCAGCTGTTTTGAAACCAGACTTATGGCTTTTTGCATTAGCTGTACCAGTTCAAAATCTTTCAGGAATGTGTGCATCTGATCCCTTTCTTTTTAGCACCAGTGCCTGCTTTTTCTTCTTTGCATTTTACTCTACTTGGAAAGGCAAACTTGTGAGGCTCTTAAGCCCGTATCTTCTTCTAACACAAGATTCCTTGGCAGGAGCGTTGGAATGGCCCCTGCACGAACTGCTCTGCAGAGGTTTTGGACTCGCTGCGTGTGCGCAGCAAGGGGGTGGCTTGCTCACGCAGAGATCCTTTTGGCCTCGCTTGGAGAAAACGATCTCTGTGCGAGCAAGCCAGCACCTTGCCTCATGTGCACCCACGCACCTCCGCCCCCACCTCACACCCCGCCCTCTCACCATCTCCCGCCCCCCGCCGGCACCTTTCAACTGGCACCCTGTTTAAAAAGTTTGAGGACCCCTGTTTTAAACTGTTGGTCCTAACCATTGGCGGTGCAAGTAAGGCAATAGCATTTGGGCTTTGCTTCAGGCAGCAAAGTGTCTTGGGACAGCACTGTAGGAACCTCTACAGCATGGGTCCTCAATCTAAGTCCTGGGGGCCGGATGCGGCCCACCATGCCCATTTGGACCACTGCGCGTGTGCCACACACATGCACACCGCCACCCACCTCAACCCGCGTGCAGTTTGCTCTCTCAGAGAAAACAAGCTGTTTGCTCGCTCGGAGAAAATGATTTCCAAGTGAGCAAGCCGCTGCCTTGTGCGCCTGCCTCGTGGTGCATGCCCGCCCCCACCTCGCCTCCCCTCACCGTGCCCACCCGCCCACCCACGCCTCGCCTTGTCTTGCCTCATTGCGCACCCTACCCCCGCCTCAGTGCGCGTGCCCCCCCTGTGCCGGCCCACTTGCATGGCCGGAACCACCTCTCTGGCCCGTGCCCAGCACCGACAGCTTTCAACTGGCCCCCTGGTGGAAAACTTTGAGGACCCCTGCTCTACAGTAAGAAGAGGTTAGGTCCCTGTTACATAAAAGGGTTAAGGGGGGAACAGCAGGGTCACAGAATGTGGACTCCTGCTCACAACAATTTATCTTTTCCCCGAATGAAATTCTCCCACTGGTGATTTGCTTAATTTATTTGCTTCATTTCTGCCATAAAATTGGCCACTAGATGCTGGTATACCTATATGGAAATTATTTCTACTCAATTATACATAGTTGGATACAGCAGCAGAAAAAAGTAGTGCTTTTTCTCTGAAGTCCTCTATCCCTCTGGCTTCTTACTTCGTGTCTGAGCTGCCACTTAAAGTGGCCTACCAGTTTTGGTTACCTGAATAAGAGTACTATCCATGACCATTAAACTAATAAAAGCGACTTCTCGTGTGTTTAAATACCTAGGTGGTCCAACTTTGACAGACAAGTCCTCAGTAAAGTACTGATGAGAAGATCGGCTCAAAAAACCAGAGACCGGATTCTTAAAGTTTTCCGTGAGCTCAACTTGAAAGATGCAATTAGTTATGTGGCAGAGGTAATTCTAAATCTATTTCATTATGAAAATATACTGCTGCCTTTTGAAATTCTTTTTTTACAAAGTGGTAAATTAGTAAAATATCTGTAATCTCCATAGGAGTGTAATAAGCATCCAGACAAAGTTAAGGATGTTTCATCGCACTGATTTCAGAGAGAGAGATCGAGAGAGAGAGTTAAATATGTTCCATACTCTTTCCTATTGCTGTTAATAAAATCTGAATTGCTTTGCTTTGGCTGGATTGTGCCCATGGTCTTATGTGCCAGAGATTGCAGTAAATTGTCACAATTTACTTAAAATTATAGTAAAATTAAATTTTAAAGTATGGTAAAGTTTAAATTTGGCATGTGTGGAGCTGGCTGGAGCCGGGGGTCAGACTAGATGGCCTGGGAGACCCGTTCTGACTCACTATGTTTCTAAGTTCTTTGTTTCTATAAACTGCAAACTTTTTAAAGGTTTACAACTTACCTCTTATTGGGATCTGAAGAATATTGTTCAGAACACTGTGGTGGGAAGTGTTGGTTTTGCTAAACTTTAAAGCCCATCATTTTGAATCACAGATAGGATCATTTCACAGGTTGTCTTAATATTTAAAGCAAAGGTCGGTAGACTTGAAGCTTGTGGCATGTGCTTCATTTATACTAAAACTCCACCAACCAGTGTCAGATGCAAAACTGTGGCTCCAAGGGCAAAGCCAGTCAGTGCAAACTGCTGGGGTGAGAAATGGTGGGGAGCTGCAGTCCACACCACAGTTTTGTTTCTTTATTAATGGCATTTTATACAGCTTCAGTAACTGGTGCCTATTGGGTAAAAGTGGGTTCACATTAATACAAGGAAACACTCTTTCACACTTTTGCATATATATTCAGGGTCAAGGTAAACATTCTGACTGAATGCTAATGCATGTATTTATATATTTTATTGATTGCACAGGGAGAGCGAAGAGGTTCCCTGGCATTCATCCGCTCCTCAAGTATTGACAACACAGCCAATGTGGACTTCAACATCATCAGTCAAATGAATGAAGAGGGCTCTGTCTCCCAACTGCTGTAAGTGGACTGGACCATGGTTCCATGCTGTATGTCTGCGGCAGCTTGAGCATTAATTCTATACAAGTCAACATTAAAGGGCCTGGGAAAGTAATGTGCACATTTCGGTTTGGGTAATGGCTTTTATGCAAGAGATTCCATCTCACTGGGAGCAATAGGACTTTGAAGAATTTGATTAGGCTAACTCATACCCCTCACAGGCTACCTGGGCGGTAGCCTGTGCTTTCTTTCCATGGGCTCAGAAAAGTTTATTGAAGTCCTTCTGACTGGGGCTTCGCAATCTGAGGAGACAGGCAGCACAAGCCTATGTATGTCAGCTCATAATAAGTATGGTCATCCCCAACATCATTAGGGAGGCTGTACAGTTATTCAGAGTCCCAGCACTGAGGTCCTGCGGTTTTGGAGGTGGGGCTCCTAAGGGCAAGTTCCTTCCCCACCCCCACTGCACCAGACAATGCAGAAGGTCACGGGTCCTTGGTAGAGGATGGGAGTGGCCTGGGTGTGGGAGGGGAGGGGAGGATGGTCACTCCCTTCCCACTTCTTTTGAAGATTTCTGTTAGCATTCCAGCCTCCACCTCTCCTGCTCCCTGGAGCTTTAATAAGAATTGTCAGGAGGAGCCATCTAGATGCAATAGTGACATGCAGCAGTGAACTCACCACTGCTGTACTGCACCTTGTATTGGTTCTGAGATGTGTGTGAGCTTTGTGATTTCAGAGGCTTAAATGCACTGAAGGCACAGGGCATAGGATTGTGGCCTGAGTCTCTTAAGGATTGCAATCTTAAACTACAGACTGCAGGTATGAGATTTTGTTTTTGACCTCCCAGCCTTGTAAAGAACTCCCCTGACTTGTCAAGAAAAGGAGGTCAGTCCTTCCTTTCACACTGACGTACTGGTTTTCTATGAAAAGACACTTTCTATCATGGGAAGCATTCAAATTGTATCAGAGCATATTCACTTCTATCTCTTGTGAGTCAAATAAGTAACTATGTAGAAATAGATCTTTCTTAGACCAGGCTATGTTTAAACAGAATGGTCAGTCAGAATTTGGCACATCTTGGTTGGCTGTGAGCAAGTTTTATGTCAGTGCATGCAGCGGTTTCAAGTATTTCTACATCGTAATGTTCCCAAGTTTGACAGTTTTGCTATTTGATGAACAGAAAGTCAATAAATAAATAAATTAAATATTCCATCTTGCTTTAGGAGAGAAACTGCCAGTTCTGTCTGCCTTGATATGCAAGCTCTAGAGCAGAGAAGAAAAAGCATCCGAGATGCAGAAGATATGTTCACTCACCATACACTGCAACAGTATTTGTACAAACCTAGACAAGAGGTGAGAGCATGCCTGCCAAAAGTGTACTTTGAAGCCAGAATCAAAGGCATCTAACAGTACAGGTTTGGCCCTGGGGTCAAATCTGACTCTTCTGTGTCCCAGTCTGGTCCTCTGGGATCCATTGGATGGCCATACCTGCTTCCCCCAACCATCAATCATTTGTGCATTGTTTAGGGAGAAAGAAACATCTGAGCCAAAAAAATATTTTAAAATGGACATTTTCCCTCACACTGTGAGTAGCTGTTGTAGTGTTGTTTTCTCACACTATGTAGTGAGTACTGGCTGGTGCAGAACAGGAGCATCCTCCCATGAAGCATGAGTGTTATTAGATGACAGTGTGAACAGTTGTACAAGTTCCAGTTCTTTGGATCCAACTGTCTGGGAGATCCTGAGTTTCATGTGCATCTTAACTCCCAATGAAGTATGATCCTTTCTTGTCCCACCCCCTGTAAGCCCAACACATGCATACACCTCTCCATCTTTGGAGGAGACTTGGAGGCCTGGTGAGAGGAAGCACTAATCACTCACTTTTCCTCTTTCAGCTCTTCTTTGAGTTGTCAAAAGCAGCTCTGAGATGGAGATCATAATTGGGGGAGGGCAGTTGGGATATCTTGGAATGCACGCTCACCTGAAGATTGTGAATGCTGGGACTTTAGGGGATTTGAGTTGAGTTGTGTATGTGCGCGTGTGCACACAAGTGCCTGTCAGGGGGAGGGTATTTGTATATTTTATATAATTGCAGCTGTTCAAGGTAGTATAATTAACAAACATTTTTGATTCAGTAAACGTTGCTTCTAAATCCTCATTGCTTTATGCTTCATTCCAGCATGTGGTGGGAGGCAGTAGCAAGGGCTTAAAAATGGGGAGAGAAATGAGGATTCATGGTTGAGTGCCTATGTCATAGCTAATGGTTACTTCTAAATTTGGATCTTTTCATCTTGGCTACAGCACAAACTTTTGTATAGTCGTCATAAAATAACTCCAAATGAAGAGGATAAGCAAAACAAGGAGATTTTCCAGAGAACCATGAGGAAACGCCTGGAGTCTTTCAAGAGCACCAAACTGGGCTTGAACCAGCCAAAGAAGCTGAACAAGATTCACAAGAGAGACAGAGGCCAGAAAAGAGTAAGAGCAGAGCATGTGAGGCTGCAGCAGCAATGCTGGTGAAATAGTCTGTGTCATGTTAGGGTCTCTTGCAGGTCCAACCTGAAGCCAAACAGCAATGTATTTATTTGGAATATTTATGCCTTGCTTTCTGAACCAAAATGGATCCTACCATTGCCTTACTCAAGAATATTTTTCAAATGTCTGGTACACTTTTACTAATGAGTAAGTTACTTGCAACCAAGGCAATTCTCGCTATAGGGAGAATCTAATGTTTGGGCAGTGCTAAGCACTAAGGATGTTGCACTGCCATAAATCAGCAGCACAATGGCAACAGCTCCTGCAAGTGCAAATGGGGAACGAAGTAATTTGCCACCAAAATTCAGCAATTTTCAGTAGCAAATCACCACCTTTCCCCTTGGCAAACACTATTCACTGTATGCTAGCATTGCTTTATGCCAGTTCAGCTTCACTAGTAGTCATGCTGTGCCACCACTAATGAATGTTTGGTTGCTGCCCAAACACTGGAAGAAGCCTACCGGTAAAGGAATGGAGTATTAAAATGCTAGACACTATAGGTGGACAAGGTGGAAGTCTTTTTATTCCAGCTAATTGGACTCCATTTATCTATCCATGTAAATTTATTTCATTGGATAGGAATTTGTGTGGATTTGCTTCTTTCAATTCAAAATAAATGTTAGATTTTTACAATAGAAAAGTATAGAGACAGGTAAACTTTTCATGGATTAAATATTTCAGTTGTGAAATAAAATACAAGTATCATGAAATTTTTCTGCCATCGTGAAAGTTCATTTTCTATTCACATGTACAATATTTGTGTCAAACTAAAAGTCATTACCTTATTCCACTTCTACACACATAATTTTGTTTATTTCAGAGAAATAGCAGTATCATACCAAATGGCAATGTATCTACTGAAACCCTAAAGGAAAAAGGTAAACATGCTGTTAAAATAATTCTAGTGCACTGCAGGAACAACCTTATCATCCCTGTGCTGGAGGCTTTTGAACATCCAGTGCATGGGCCAAATGCAGCAGTTTCAGCCTCCAGCCTGCACCATGTGCCCTGCATTTTAACTAGATAGTAGTTTTCACCCAGGGTGGGAGGGGTCTGGCCTATCCATTGCAACTGGCAAAACTCCACAGTCCCAGCCACCACTTCTCCAGCCTCCGTGACAGACTCCTTTCCCCTTCGAGGTCTGGTTGTAACTGGGGTGGGAGGGGAGCCAGGGTAGTTCTTTCTGTGCTGACAATGAGGACAGGGATGGGGGTCAGTCTCCAAAACAAAGCCTATGATCTCCCAGACAAGGCTGGGAGGCCATAGGATTTTGCCTGCACCTTTTAACACTTTAGCACTGAAAAATATTGGCTTGCATTTATAAATACATTGCAGTTCTTATCTTTTTTTTCTATTTCCTGTCATTAAAACATGTAATGCTTAGATGAGGAATGGAAGGAATTATTCAATAAACATTTTGCTTTTGTGGTTTTGTAATCTCAGTGCTCTCTTGAAGGATCACTTTAAGATGTAGATACAATAAATATAGATCTATTTAAGATGTATATATACACTAATATAAACTACTCTTCCTTGACTTTTCCCACTACTTTGACTTTGTCACTTCCCTGGCTACTAGGGGACTTGCACAAAACTTGTCTGAGATTGTGCCCGTGTGAGGGGCACTAGTCCTCAAGTGTCGTGTTACTCAGCATGGGAGCCAATGACCAATGGTCTGACTTGTATTCATAAAGTGTTTAATCCTTAATGGTGGTTTTCTGTTGTGGATAGGGACATTTTCCCAACCTGCCCCAAATACCTAGTCTGCTTTCCATCCTTTGCACACAAACTGATAGAAAGAGGACATCAGTAACTAAGCTGTGATGAAAAATAAGAGAAAGTGACTTGAAAAATGGTAGAAACAAAACACTTGGGAGGCTGCAGTCACCAACATATTTCTGCAGCAAATTTCCAGGAAAACTTCTGTCAAAGGTAGATAAGTAATGGCATTGTAGGATCAAAATAATTCCTTTGTCGCATTCAATACTAACCATGTTATTTCTTTTCCTTTCGATACTGTGGCAGAGATTTTATTGGAACACGCTTCAGTAGTAGTAGATTATTAATGAATCTCTACTATATACTAAGGTAATTTTGTTCTCTTCTAGAAATTGAGTTTTCTGAGCCAGAGGAAAATGATTATGACCACCTACAGACAGGGTCAGCAATGGATTTCCTAGCTAATGTCACCAAACAGAACTTCACAGATACAAGTGGTAAGGAAATAAGTACATGATTTCACATCTGCAGTATTATAAAAGAGATATAATTCTTAAATATTGTAATATTATTTAACATATCAATAATAACTTTAATTACAGGTGTCAAAACAACAAGGGGGGAAATGGATTGGATCCAGATTTACTCATATGCTAAGAAGATTCACTGAAATCTATGGAAGTTACTTCAGCCATTTATTTCAATGTGTTTACTCTAATAATGACTAAATCTGGATCCAACCCAGCATACTGCACATCTGGTTTGATTTTTTTTTTAATTTGAGACAGACAGTGGCATAGAGTCAGTGTGGGTTTGTCATAAAGTTCTGCATTGTTGATATAAATGTAGTCTACTCTTAAATGCCATGGAGCAGACTTCAACAGTTTTCTTTGCTAGTTCCAGCCAGGAAGCAGGGAACTTTCTTCTAAGGAGACACCACAGTGTTGTCATCTGCTTTGGGTATGCCTTGATCCACCAGTTCTTGAGCGATACAACTGAGTTCCAGAGCCTTCTCCATGAAGATGAGCCACCTTGAAACCAGCATCTCCTTGCTCACATGGCACAGCAGCCCCCTAGCCTTAGTCTACCCACAGGGGCTGTTGTGTTATGCCATGCTCCTAGAAGCACTGTTTTTGCATGCTTGCATGTAGCAAGCTTGCAATAGCATGTCATGTTATGCAAACCCAGGTGGCAAAGATAGTTTGAGCATTAGACAACCCACAGACAACCCTAAGCCCTATTCAAGGGTTTTCTAACTCTCATGCAACCCCTGCTGTGTCATTTTGCACAGTACATGAAGCCCCTGCAAACTGGGCACCCATGGAGCCTGTGCAAAATGGAGCCCATAAATGCCTGACACAACACTTCAGCCATCACAGATAAATTGAGCTTCACTGGGTGGCTGGGTCATGTGAACTAAGCCAGTATCTTCTTAGCCAATTTCAGTATAGAAGTTGTTCCATGCAAGTATCTTCGATGACTGATTACTTAATGACTGACCATGTCACTGATGGATTTTTTGTAGGCATTGACAATCCAGTATTTTCAGCTGATGTTGAACAAACCACTACCATGAGGTTTCCACCTTGGCTTTCCTGTGAAGAGGTGGTGGTGCCATCCCAAAGGGCTAGAGTGCAGATACCCTATTCTCCAAACAGCTTTCAACGGCTTGCCCCCATACGACTCAGCAATAGATCTGTAGATTCCTTTTTGCAAGTAGATGGCCCTGAAGAACGACCTAGAGCTTTCCTCCCAGAATCGACACACATGTAATATTTTAATATGCCTGTTCTCCTTCTGTTCAATCAATCAATCAGTCAATCTCTATGCTCTCTGATCAATCTACCAATTCAACCATTTCCTCTCTTGGGAATTCTTCAGTGTCCTCTTCCTATCTTTTATTTTAGATCCCTCAGACAGGAATCTTTCATTTGAAAGTTAAATTACTGGTTGTGTATATTCTGGGAACATAAAGCAGGCTGGGCAGAAGGTAATTTTACCTGTAGATCTCTTTAGTGACTTCCAATTCCCAGTTGTTTAACAATAGCACCAACAAAATGGTCAGTATCCTGCCACCCCCTTCAACAAATATTACTGTATAAAGAAAACTTGGGGTAACCAGGAATGGATTTCCATGTGGAAGGACTATGGGCTCCAGTAATGTGGAACTCAGATGTTATTCCTGGATGCGTAATTATTTAATTTGAAATCTTATTTCTTTTTCATCTGCCTTCAACTGATGGGTTCTAGTAAAAAAATGCAGATCCTGCAACTCTGAACTCTGCTTACCATAACCCAGAGGAACAGAACTTAGTCATTTGCACATAACTTTCAATTTGGTTCTCCAAACAATTCCCCAGGAAAGCAGTCCATCTATACATGCTTTTCCTGTTTTAAATCCTTTCTGATCTTATATTTTGAAGGCAAAAGAAATGCAGAGGAATTATTGTGTTTTCTGGATCAAAGACCCCTTTCTTACCAATGTATAAACATAGAAAATTCATTCAAATAACTGGGCAGGATTGGGTGCTAGGCTCTCAGCACCAGTGCAAAGGTGTTACAGAGGAATAGGTTTACTCAGGTTCCATTTGACAAGAGACTAACATCTTTCTTTGGAAATTAACTTCTGTTCTCTTTTTCTTCCTCCTGAAGTACCTTTTTGGGGTATAATGTCTTGGGATGGATAAGTAATAAGTTTGGGACCTGATCCATTCTGCATTTGTGATATATATGCTGATGGCTTGACAGGGAGTTATAAGCGTGGGGTGGATGTGTCAGAATATTAATCAATGAAGCACTCAGGATCTATTTTGCAAAGTATCATTTTCTTCACCAGTCTTCATGGGTTATAGTTTGTTGGAATACAGACATTTGTGCTAATAAACTACAGGCATTTAAACTAATACACTATGTTTAAATTGTACATGCATTTGATTGAAAAATTAAATAAAATGAGAGGAAGATTCAGTCCATGTGGACACAGTATCTGCATGCAGAAGAATTCCAGAGGGCATATTGTGGTGAATGGGAGAGATGCTTGTGCCTCTCATATCTCCATCTGGCCTTCCTCCTCTGCTTGGTACAGATTACTCAAGCTCTAAAACATGAGTAACTTGCATCAAAGTGAACTGGGTGGCTGAATTTGCAACCAGGCCTCCCTCCAAGGGAAGTGTGATAGGTACCCACTTTATCTTGCTTTCTGGCACCAAGTTAAGACTTTTTAATTTATTTTCTGTTTTTAGATTGAATTATTGGTTTGCTGCTGGTTTATTGTTTTATTATCTGTTGCTATTGCTTATATTGTGTTTATTTTTCCTGTTCTATTTATACAATTGTATTCATATTGTATTTTTACTTCTATTATGTTTTATGGTTTGGGCTGTTATTGCTATTTATTATATTGCACTGTGAGCCACCCAGAGAGCCTCTGGCTGTGGGGCAGCATACAAATGCAATAAATTGCCCCTAATGGCCCACTAAATTGCTTGTACATGTAAATGGTGCGGGAGGGGGAATAATAGGGTTCTCTATGGGAGGTTTCAGCATATGGGTGCTAAGAATGAGTGGAACAGATTTCATCCCAACTGTGTGCATAAGTGCTTGCATTTGTGTTATGCTGAGTAAGAACTAATTAAATGTTTAAATGTCCACTTGGTGGTGCCAGAATATAAGAAATTCAGAGCTGTCCTTCTATAGACTGGACTCTAAGTGAGCTCATCCTGAGAATAAGCCACTCTGGGTTAGTTAGTTTGCTAACGCAACTCATGTCCAGGCGCCCTGTGGCTTCCCATGGCTTGCTTCTCCTCTCAGTCCCTTTCCTGTGCATCCCAGATGCCTTTATGGCAGAGTACCTTGTTTCCCCAGCCTCTGCGCAAAGCCTTTCTGCAACTGGTCCACGGGGATTCCCAGCTCTTGGGGAAGACTCCCCTCCCTGTTTTGCATGATCTTGTCAAATTGAATTGATTTTCTGAGCCCTGGTAACTGGTAATGTGTTCACACATTTGGGGGAAAAAAAATCCAGAGCCTTGTGCTAGTTAGCCCAGAATACCCTCCCCCGCTTGTTGGTGTCTTGTCCGTTTCATCCACTGCTTCTGTGCTTGCCTTGGTAGTACAGCAACCACCCTCTTCTTTAAAAGGCTGCTTTCATGTACTGTTTCAGTCACAGTTTGAAAGGCCCTCGTCTCCTGTAGCTGGTTTAGCTCCTTGCCACCCCTTGCGTTTTTTTGTTTCCCTTTGCTGCTCTTTGTTGATAGCTGTGAGATCCCTGTATGGGCTATACAGCAGTGAGACAGAGGAGGCTGGTAAAGATAGGACATAGTGGCAAAGCAGATGAGAAATTTATGCAAATTCCATAGCTTTCAAATGTGCACATTTATGCAAGCCCTCAATAGTATTATTAAATTATTATAATTAGAAAAGTTGCAGACTTTTTCATGCCACTCTTCAATGTCCTTTTATCTTCATTTTTTAAGGACTACAGGGAGGAGGACACTGTGAAGGGATGAAGGAGAATGGGGGTAGCATTGTCGAGACTAGAAGAAATTCATTTTTCCTGCTTTTGAGAGATGGCTTTCTAGCCACTCCCAACAACCCATGATAAATTTGCTTTGTTGAATTTGGGTATCACAGTAAGCCAAGCTGCAAAGAAGGCACCCTGAATCACCCAGCTACAAGCCATGGGTTCTCTGGTGCTTTGATCATGAAAAATAAGTCAATTTATGGATACAGCACTGTTCAAACAACACAAGACATCACAAATGCCTTGTTATACACACTAGCGCACTGCCTGAAATATACCATTTTCCCCAGGGAAATTTAGCAGTCTTCCTTCGCCCCCTCCCCATAAACATGCCTTGAAAGGAGCAAGCATCAAGGCCAAGTTAAGAAATTGCTATTTTAAAAAATTCCAGCTGTAGTAGTTGTGTTTCATTTGGGGACAAACTGCATCCTCACTTCCACATTTTTCTCCACAACAGGTGACTCAGCCTTTGGTGCTATGATCTCAGGATATTCTTCTGATGAAATGCTCCCTCCATAGGAATTTGAACAACCAAAACCAGATACTTCCTCATCAGAGGAACATCACAACTTAGGCTCAGTGTACCTTGAGAGGCCATAGCAACCTGACTGTTCCCCTCTGGGAGATGGGGACAATGTAAGACTCTCAACATACTTGACGCCTTCGCACCCAAAGCTACCTGACCTCCATTGGCAGGGAGTCTCAAATCCTGGTGATCCAGCCCATTTGAAAACAAGTTACAATACTGACACTAGTTATGAACCCATGAATTCACAGCTCGACCATTCCATTCTTGAGCCTGAAGGGCTAGCAGAATCTCTCTCCTGGAGCACCCAAGAGAAGAAATGGCCACTTAATGGACAAGCTCAACACAAATCTGCAGCGGTGAGGAGAGCACAGAGTTGGCATTCTTTTCACAGGCCGAAACCTGTGCAACATCCTAAACTTAAAAGGTTAACATCTCTTCCAGCATCTTTTCATATTCCTCCATTCCTGGGAACAGGAAGAAACTCCTCTGTGAGCCTTGACTCGAGTCAGATGAACAAATGACAGACCTGAATGAATGCTATAGACTCAGCTGTCTACGAGAAAACCCTTTTCAGTGCTGCAGCCTTTATGGGCTACTTTCTTAGAAATACCAGACTCTGCATTCAACTGGATATGTAACCATACTAGTAACACTGAATGAATCGGGGTGGGAGCATTCAGACAATATGATGTGCTTCCTTTGCTTTTTGTTTTTATAATTTTAGAGAATTCTGATAGGATGATTTTCAATACAGAAAGTGAAGCTGTTTTTTCTTTTTCTGGTGTCAGGTCAGAATGAAAAGGAGCCATACTGACTCCTAGTAGTTGTGTTTTCCAGTTCAGGGAGTCTCAAGGTGAGCAAGCTGAGCTGGAAACTAGAAATTCACTGTTCTGTTGACCTACAAATATAGGCGGCTTGACTCCTGGCATCTACCAGCCTTGGCTAATCCAGCAGCTTCCTTCTGCTTGTGAATTGCCAGGGCTGGTGTTCCCTTTTGCAATCACAGGGGAATAAATAGCCAGCACAGACACAGAGTGCCCACAGTAACTTTCTAGGTTACACACCTTAGCCTCAGACCTGCAGTTCTTGGAACAAGCCCTAGAATCCCTGATTTGTTTTTAAATTTTTATGCCATATTTACATTACAAATGCTGAATAGATGTTGCAGAAATCTATTTTGGCTGAAATGGTTTAGTGCCTTTTTCTATCAACTGTGAAACCTAAAGAACATCTATTTTCTTACTGTCAAATATAGTCAATTGTGAAACGCAATTGAACTGGCAGGGTGGGGGAGTTCTGTTTATTTTCTGTAAGTCACTATTCATGGGATTCAGTATTGTTTTAAAAACAAATCTCTTGCATTACATGTTGCACAGGGTCAAATGAGTCCATGTTCTACTCTTAATTATGTTGATCTGGGGAAGATTAGACGCAACCCATGCTACTAAGTAAAATACAGCACAAGTCTAATTAATGACCTTGGTGGGACACCATTGTGTATACTGTGATATAAACAGTCTCAGTATATGTAGGATTGAAGCCTCAGCAATTTTATTACAAATACTCAATATGCGGACACCATTATTTTTTCAAGTACTATCACCTTCTGTTTGCTGGTTCATTAATGTGCCATGCACCCCCCCCCCCCCCGGTCATGGCATTCGTGCCTGCTCCATGGCCCTGTATGTTCCAATATACTGAATGTGTGTTCAGAATAAGATTTTGCTAGCTGTTTTCTGACTCAATATGTTGGAATTTAGGGGCAGCTAAATAATGGAAATGTGCCTACATGAATGTTCAGAAGTAATATTTAAAAAGGGTACCCATGCTGTATTTAACAACTGCTGTTAATCCTAGTACTTGAACTTGGTTGGAAATACATTGCAAAGGGGATTCCTTGCTTTTAGGGAAGGTTGGGCAGGTCAAGCATACTTCAGAGTACATATGGAATAAAGAAGCCACAGTCTGGCAGGCTTAGCTTACCTTATGGTTATCCTTGTATAGCCAATGGCTTAGTTCAGACATCATGACAACCCTGGTTTGAGTTTCCAAATGGTTAGGCAAACCACAGTTTAAAACAGCTTCTTTTCTTCTCAGGACTTCATTATTCACATTCAGTAATAGATTGTTTGTTGCTTTCAAACATCACAGTGAACAGTATGTAACACAAATAATGCTTTGAAAATCCATTTTCAACCAGGGTTTCTGATTCTGATTTACTAGTGAACCTAATCAGACTTAATACAAAGGGGAGTAATCTGCTGTGCAGAAATCTTCAGGTTTGCTCTAATCATGCGTGATCACATACATTTTCACATTCTAAAAGTACCTTCAAAAACAATTTTCTCCTCAATATACTTTTAAAAACATATTTTAATACAAGGAATGACACAGAAATCAAAATATTAATGGAATATATCTGATGATACATTCACATACAAAGTTGCCACTTCATACTCTAGCTCTCTAGCAGTGAAAATGTATGGACAAACCAGCCTAGCAACTTGTTATTACTTGAGTGCTATTGGAGCTGTCCCTGGCATTCAGTTTTCCTTTGTGCAAATATGCCTTTTATAAAGATCTTCTTTGATGAGTAAGGCAGAAATACAATCATGACTGTTGAAGCAGGATGAGACTAAACTAGGTACTGAAAAGTGTCACATACATTTCCATAAACTTTTGTGTGCAATACTTTTTAAGGGATTATCACTGCGCAACTTTTAGCTTTCATTTTTTCCCTGTAAAAATTGGTAAGCTGCTGTTAAATCAAGAACAAATGAAGACTACAGGGTTGAACCAGTAATCAATCAAGCCAAAGTTAAGCACTTAGAGAGCTGCAATCCTAGACCTGCTTAGCTGGACTCAATGGGCCTGACCTTCTGAATAAATTAGGTATTTGATGTTTCAATGGGGAACATATAAGCACATATTTAATGTGCACATTGAGCTCAATGGGCCTAAAAGATGCTTAGCTTAGACTGGCTTATGATGATGCTAGCAGCAAACTTCCCTGAACTAAGTTGAGTGGTCATTGGCTTTTATTTAATAGGAAACCATGATAGTCTTTTACTTCATGCAAAAATTATGTTGCACTATTAACCCACTCAATATATTTGCGTGTGTGTTGTGTGTGTGTATAAGTCCTTATTAAAAAATGAAGTTTCTGAGCTGTGAAGATGCAACTATATTATATTCTGTGTGTGAACAAATCAAATTTTTATTTAGGAAGTGCTGAAAAATATAATGTGCCTTTAAAAAAAAAACTTGATTCCATAAAGAGCTGGTACCTTTCTTTGATTTTGTCAGTGATTTCCAAGAAGGCCTTGGTTGCGGGGGCTGATATTATTAAATGACTATTTTGTGTGGGAAATAAAGGTTTTTTTATAAATGTGATTAAACATCAGATTATGCAGGGACCATTGATCAATGTTGTATATCTTTTAATGTACAGTATAAAATGTCTTGTCCACAAGGTTGTACAGGGTGTCCCCAAAAAATTGACATCATTTTGTAGTCTAATAACATAGCCAGTTCTCACTCAAATGATCTCAAATTTTAACGAAATGTGTAAAAACTAATGTTAGTTATGCAATGTTATGCAAGACATGCTACAGCGTGTTTGGCAAGAGGTGGACTACCAACTAGACGTGTGTCATGTCACAGGTGGTGTGCATTTGTGAAGCTTTGTGAAAACAGTTATAAAATCTACATCCCTTTGAATCTCTTGTTTGAATTTTGATAAATCTTTTATTGTTCAACATGAAGCTTATTTAATTTCGTTTGCCTAGGACACGTAGTTACTCAGTTATTCACATTTCAAATAATGTCAAATTTTTGGGACACCCTGTATGTTACAGAGAAGATGATGCCATTAAAAGTAATTTATTGGAACCACTTCATTGTGCTTTTTAGAATATCTATAATTCCTTAGCATATGTTGATATGGAACTAGAATAAGACTTGTCTTACAGGACCAGAGCACAGTCCATGTAGCCCAGCACTGAATTTCTAAAAATCAGGCAAATAGCTGTAAAATCATAAGAAAGGCATGAAGCTGAAAGCCTTCTCCCTTTGTCTGTTCCTAGCATCAGATGCTCATGGGATATACTACTTTGGAATATGGTGGTTTCATGCCACTATCATGGCCAATAGCCTACACTTTACTTGGGAATAAGTTCCTTCCTGTTGATTTTTTCTCTTTTCTTGACTCCTCTTCTTGCCCCATCTTGGAGCTGTCCCCCAAGGAAAGAGGAGCAGTATCATAGATTTGGAAGTTATTGGACATCTTATTTAATTACTGCATTTATATACCACAACCATTCTGCAACCAAACAGTTTACAAAAACAATAAATAAAATGTTCAAACCACCTGAAAACCCCATTTAGAAATCAAATTAAGAAAACATGCCTTGATCCCTTCCTGAACCCAAAGGGGCCAGCCATAATTCCAGAAATGAGTGCATTCCAAGTTTAGATGTTAACACAGGAAAGCCATTTCTCATGTGTCTAACCAGTGGGCATCTGTAAGCGAGGGCATCTTCAAATGCGCTTCTGCTGATCTTAGGAACCAAGGTGGTTCATTCTGAGATGGGTGGTCTCTCAGATAACCAGGCCCTAAGCCATTTGGGCTTTGAAGGTTAAACTGGATACCTTGGACTGAGCCCAGAAAGCAAATCACAACCAGATGCACTTGGATGCACAATTAAGTTGGGGCTTCTGTTGTTCACTCCAATCCAATCTCTCTTTCCTGTTTGGAATGTGCACTCAAGATCCAAGGTAATTTCACAAAGTGAAAAAAATGGGAATGTTGAAATAATTAAAATTGTAGAAAAAGTGGAGGAAGGAAGGAAGAGAAAGAAGGTTGGAACTGTCCTATCAATAAGCCTTAAGAAATTTGTATCAGCAGTTACAGATCAGTAGAAGATACTGTGGAATGATTTTACTAAAAGGAATGTTAAATGTAGATTAACTTTCAGTTTTAAATGTGTACATTTCAACTGTGCAAATTACACCTCAGAAATGGTCAGTTTCAATTCAGCTTCCCTTTTCCTTTCTCCTCTCCTCTCTTGATCTCTTTTTCATTCTTTACAACTGTGTTAACACTATTGTAGGGCTGCAACAGGAAATGGAAGTGTATTAAGGCTCTGACATAACTGAATACATTCTAGTCTCCTATCTGTAATCAAAAGCTGCAAGTAAATTGAATATCTATCCTAAGCAACTGGTGGCTTGCTTCAAAGGTACACAAGTAGCAGAGGGCCCCACCAGAGCTGAGAAGCACAGCTTGAATGTGCTCTGCTGTTTTTCCTAGACACCTGATAATTGTCTAGAACTTACCATTCATGCATCTCTAACGTATCTTTCTTCTGGTTCTTAGCTGTGGAATCAGTGGATCCTGCTGCCTTCTCAAATGCATAAGACTTGGCTTCCTTGTCCCAGAATGTGTTGCCCAGTGTAATCAGCTAAGTGCAACACCTAACTGCTGATGAATCAATTTGGGATTGCCTCCTTAGAGTCACCAGCGGACTTTGCCTGCTGACAGTCAGAGGAAGATATTGTAGCAGCTACTGCTAACACCTTCCAGAGGCTGCTGGCCCTTTAAGCAGTTTGTGTGACCAAACAGCCAGCTGGAGAGGAGCTCACCTTGCCAGGGGAACTGGGGTGCAGTGCACTAACAGCTCAAGAAAGTAGGAGCAGATCCTGACTTAGCATGAAAGCTGGAATCTAGCTCAAGCCTAGTCGAGGCTTGGAAGAAACTGAAGACCACCCCCTGCCTCACTGAGAAACTTTTTACCCCTATGGACACAAGTGGGCTGCAAATAAACCCAATACAAAGGGCCTAGTAAGATCCTTGACCAGTTGTTCTTTGTCATGATCTCTTTGCATAACACATGTGGGCATTGCTGCACAGCGCAAGGCCTGGGTTGGAGAGAAACTTCCAAAGCTAAACACCACAGTGGGCAGGAGGCCCCCTGCCCCTTCTGGGGCCTTGGATAAGAAGGGGGGCTCCCACCTACTTCCTCAGTTTCTTTTTGACCACAAGTCTTGCTGCATCACCTAATCAGTCTAAAACTTCACTAGTTACCTCTCACTTTTCTTTGCTTGTTCCTTTATTCACTCCTACCAAAAAAAATTCACACACACACGAGGTGTGTGCAGAAAGTAACGAAGAATGAAGTCCCTACACTCGAGAAGATCTCTGTGAAGGGAGAAGCTGGCCAAGGTCACTTGGGGTGGGGTGCCAGGTATACGTTGCATTCCAGCCCTGTCAGAGTTGAGATATTCTTTTTTGTGACACCCTGTTCAAGTGTCTTGTATTAAGAAAAATGCAAGCAAGTTTGGAACAGCGGTACACAAATTGTGAGAAATTGGGTAAAAGTTCATCAGAAACTTGGGAAATGATGAGGAAAGCTTATGGAGAAGCTATCATCTGGGCTCAACCTGGATCCTTCATCATGACAACACACTGAGTCACAGTGCTTTGGCTGTTGGAGAGTTTTTGGTTGAAACACATCATGGTGCTTTCCCATCCACCCTACAGCCCCAGCTTGGTTCCTTGCAACTTTTTCATCTTCCCAAAGATGAACAATGGTTTGAAAGGACACCATTTTGGTAGTGTGGATAATGTCCAAAGAGCCATTATGCAGGCTCTGAACACCATCCCACTTGAAGACTTCCAGGGATGCTATGAAGAACGGAAAAATCGCTGGGAGCACTCTGTACACTCACAAGGTGCATACTTTGAAGGAGACAGTGTTCAATTTTATTTTTTTCAATAAAATGTTTTTTAAAATACCATTCTCATTACTTTTTGGACACATCTTGTATTTTTCCTTTTCTCCTATATTAAAAGAAAAGGCCTTTTTGGCCCTTTCTTTTCCTCTCTGGCTACTCACTCATTCCCCTGCAGCCCCCCACCCCACCCCCATGGCCTGAGGGACACCTTTCTCAATTTCTCTCGCTTTTGCTTCTCTTTTCCTCAACAAATCCTAATTTTTCAGGGGATGAGGTACTGGTTCACCTGGGCTGCTCTTTTCTCCCAAAGTCTGTCTCACAATCCCACTTGACTCAGCATATCATGTTATTAACTTGGCTGTCTTAAGCTACCTTCCTGGTGGTGGTCAAATTTGAGTCCTTAGATGTCAGAGGGACAATTCTGCTCCATGAGCACAGAACTTCATCCTTTAATAATGGAATCCATTTATCTGTCTATCACTTGAGATCCTGTATCATCACACTAAGCTAGGTTGGGTGTTTCAGCCATTTGGGTGATTCTGCAACAAGGTTGCACAGTGACTTGGGCGTGGCTGTCTACTTTTACCAAACATCACCAGCTAGATATCAGAACTTGCGCTAATATGGCTTTTGGCACATTTCCTTCTTGAAGTCATGACATCTCTCTCTGCCAGTATGTCTCTAGTGTTTCAATCTCCAAAATTGTGGGTCACAAAGACCATAAAGATGGGCAGGATGCTTACTTATAATTGTGCTTCATTCAGTAGTATTTAGTGAATTCACAAAACTCACTCTTCCCTCCACTCCACTGTCTTGTCTTTTTGTCTTTGTCTTCTTGTCTTCGTCCTCCTCATCATCGCAGTAGCTTTAGAACTGTGGGGCAGGTAGGAGACATGCCTGGAGTGTGGACAGAGAAAGGGAGGGGGGATGACTCCTGCCTAAAACATTGTTTAGCTCTAGAGTATTTAAAATGATTCTGTTCAGGTGCATAACCCCTTTATGTGAGTTCACACATGCTTGTCCTTTGTTCTTGGGTTGTAACTCTGAATTATTTCTCCCTCAAAACCCCAGAGTTCTCGATTTGCACACCAGATGTAGGTGAGCAGTTGGGCACCAGCATGTTCACTCACTCCTACGTGCTCACTCCAGCAACCCACTCTTGACAAGTCAAGGGTGGTTTAAAAGTGCAACTGAAGCACTGAGTCAGGAGAATGGGGTGATCTAAGGGCTGGGGACAAGGGGAGCCTTTCTCCTCACAGAAGGCAGATCTTAGATCCAGCCCCATTAATTGGTTTGTGGATTACAGTTTAATGTTCATCCCAAAATGGACACAGAATCATATCAATCTAAAATAAGCAAGCCATTGAAACAGGCTTCTCTGCTCACCACATTCTGAAATCCTATTTCCTGTTTCCCTTTGTATGTGTTTTTTCCTTGCATTATTCTGTTGAATTCTTTGACAATGATGTCATTCATAATTAGAGGCCATTGTTTAAAAAAGTGGGGGAGAATGATGATTGCTTCATTTCGTTACAGTGACAGTGGTTTTAGGGCTGGTAACATTATGACCCCAGTCCTGTCCAAGCACAACAGCTTGGAGCACAGCCACAGAAAAGTCCCAAGCTCGTCGTCTTTTGAACAGCAAGGGTGCTGGCATGGAAATGCTGGACTGGCATGCACATTCTGCAGTAGTGCCTACTGCAGCCAGGGGAACATCACACAATAGCTAGCCAGGCAACACAATGGGGTCAAAGAGGGGTGGCTGCAGAAGCAGGTGGGGAGGACAGCCTACTGGTAGGCAGCATGGATGAGGAGCAAAGGGAATGGGGACAAGAACACTTTATGATGTTCCAAGAGCACCTGAGAGGAGAGAGTACTTGGCGTGATCCACAAGTGAGACAAAAGCAGACATGGGGCTTCAGCACAATTCTTGCAATCATGGCAGCAAATCAAATTGCAATGACAGCAGCCACCTTTCTTTCCTTAAAGGTATGTCTAGCAGATAATGCCATAGAAACCTTTCCCAGGTATATCACTGTGAGTTACAGAAGAGTCACAGAACACACCCTGTGATGCATTTCAGGGTGAGGGGGAGCGTTTTAGTGGGAATCTGAGGTCAAAAGGTTTGCTCTAAGATACACTCAGCAACCACACCAACAAAAGCATCAGGCACATAGTCCAGTTTCTCCTGTGCATGGGAAGATGATTTCAGTAAAGATTCTGAGTCCTCTTCCTTCCTTTGCTTGCCCCCAGATGAGACATATCTGTTGATCCTTTTGCTGGGTGCACTGGAATGTGCCAGCCCTTGCCAGCATCTGGCCTATTCTCACAGGAACTTTGAAACTCTCCTGCCCCCACCCCATTCAGAGCTGTTGCCAAACAGTGAAAGGGTGGAGCGATCTATGATGAGAAAGCACCACTTGGCAGCCAGCATAGCCAGGCCTCATGGAGACCAAGTCTTCCTGACGACTGTGAGACCGGGGTGGCGAGATCTGGGGAAATCTTGCAGATGATGTCAGCCCTGCTGGGAGATCAAAAGGCCAGGTTTTGGGCTGAAGCTGTAGAAGGTCTCATCCTGTGCTGACCAACTTGTTAGACCATCACAGGCTCCTGCACAATACGTCTCAGGGGCCTCACCGTCTTAGTTGTGTGGTTGGGACACTGCAGTGCATCTGGCCTCACAGTAGCACAAAAGGCACACTCTTTTTGAGCATGCCTCCATGCACACAGGAGAGGATAGATTACGTCCTATGTTTTTAAAAGCAAACAGACTGTATAAAGCCAGCTGCAGGTTTTCCAAACTTTAGAACAGGGGTGGGCAAGATGCAGCTCATGGGCCACATGTGGCTTGCATCATTTTTTGCAAGTCCCACTATCCCCAAATCACCACTAATACATTACTGAATTACCACCCAATTTGGTATATTTTCAGCACCAGCCAGACCTTTTTTTTACCTCGCCCCACTCTCCCCTCCTTGGCTGGCATGATGACTCACAGTCCTCTGTGTCAACATATCTGGAGGAGATGCTGGACCTCTCAGACCACCCCAGCCTGCCCGTGCTTTCTCACAAGCAGTGTGTGACACCAGAGTCCTCCGACTCCTCTGAGCTGGAGCCTGAGCTGCGCCAAGTCACATTCCTCATGTCTCCGTCGCTATACCAACGCGCAAGCAATGGCCTGGCCCCACTCACCTTGCGCCATTGCTGCACCGACTCCAGCCACCACTGCCCTGTTTTGCTAATGGCCACCGGGCCTCATCACCAACTTCGTGCACCAAAGCCACCTTGAAGGTCGGCATGTGCAGACGCTGCTCCATGGGATGATGAGTTCCATTGCCATCATTGGGTAGCTGCTCACTGCCATGAGGTCACCTGCTTGGCTGTGGCTTCCCAGGCACTCCAGGCCAGAGCCACCGATGTGTGGAGTGGGGCAATTCAGCCCAATTTGCCCAATCACAGCTGCAGCTGGCCCAACATTGACCACCACCAGCACTCCAGTGATAGGTTGGACTACATGCACCCAGCCACGTGCAATGTTGACCTGCAGGCCCGGCCCCTCTGCTCCCGTAGCCTTCACTGCCCTCTGTCCTGATGTCCTCTGGCCCACAGAAACAAGCAACTGCTTTCCAGCCATTGATCCCAATCAGTGTGCATATAGGTGAGAGCTATATGGCCAGTTCAGCACGCTCCCTCTCTCCCCGCTCCTCAGTCCCCATCGCCAACAGAGGCCCACAACCAGGACACGGCCTCACCATTTGGGGAAACAGGCTACTTCACTGATATGGTCCTCCGCAAGCTGGACAACCTAGGCCTGAATGGTGCAGCCATCAACCATAGAGGATGATCCTGCCTGTGGTGCCCTGGGGACAGAATGCTCTGCTCTTGTTGCCATCCTGGTCCTGTCAGAGTGACTTTACATGGCACAGAAGTCTTGGAAATCTCCTGCTGCTGCACTGGCCATGTCATATAAGACTGAGTTCCCCTACCAGGTGACAGACAAAGCTGCCCCATTCCTTAGACTGCACCCACTGCCTAACTGACATAGTTGAGTCCATACAGGGAACCTCCCAACATGATCACTCCACATCGGTTGACAGGGAGGGGTGAAGCCTTGACTGCCTATGCAGCAGCCTCTCTTGGGTTCTGGGTGTCCAACTACAAGTCTGCAATGGGAGCTTTTTCTCTGGGAAAGGATGGGATCCTTGGCTGAGCACCTGCCTGACAAGTTCCATGATGCAGCCTACCAGCTCCACACGGAGGAAGAAAGACTGCCCAGGCACAACATTGAAGCCACTAGACACCACATGGGTTGTGAGGGCAAGGTGATGATGGGTGCCATCACTTTCCGCCGACATGCCTGGCTGCATGCTGTAGGCCTCCCCCAGGCATCTCAAGCACACATGAGGACATGCCCTTCAATGGCGAGGGATTCTTCAAAGCTTGGACCAACAAGGACCTCCACAAAGCTTGGGCCATCCTCATCACCCCTTGGGGGCTGAGATAGCTGTGGTTCCCCCTACTGACTGTCCAACAGGACCTTTCTCTGCCTACCACAGCTTCACAAACTGCTCTTACAGAACAAGAGCAGGGTGCTCCACCCCAACATCAGGATCCTGAACCTGATGGCCGGGAAGATCACAGGGTGATGGATCCCTATACGTCTCTCCCCTCAGTGGTCCACTCCATCCCCATCTCTGCACAGACTAGCAAGAGGGGTTGTGCATGCAATCTGTCCTGCCTGCAAGCTCTCTGGACTCCAGCCCTCCAGACTGATATGTGCTCACTCCACAGCCACCTCCGTGGCTTCCATGGCTCTTCACACCAGAGTGCTCCTGTCCAATCTCTACAGGACCGCAACATGGTCGAACCAGTCAACCTTCACTCAACAGTACTGCTTCAATGCCTGGGCCAGAGCCAATGGCACCTTCAGCAGGGCAGTTCTATTCTTGATCCACCGGTAGTGACAGTACCCACCTCCAGGAGGTAAGCCTGCTAGTTGCCCATGTGTGTGCTGCACAGAGATCATGACGAAGAAAGGCAGGTTGCTTACCTGTAACTGTTCTTTGAGTGGTCATCTGTGCATTCCCACAATCCTGTTTGCCATCCCCTCTTGGTGTCACCCAATGATTATCAGGTGTCCTCTCAAGGGACAGAAGGGCACAATGGTGATCTCAGTACTTCAGAATGGAGGACCAAGCGGGAGCCCCTCCCTCATGCAAGGGCATGCCCAGGGGAAGGGCTCTCTCCAAACACTAATGAGTTTGGGAATCTTCCCAGACAGGCTCCACCCATGCATGAAGAGCCCAGATGTGTTACAGCTACAGGTAAGCAACCTGCCTTTTTTAGTACTCTTTGGTTGCATCCAAGATCTGTCTTGTGCAGGAGGAAGGGCTTAGCTCACAGGAGGTCCCTCTGCCTGGTTTTTGGTGATCCTCCTGCAATGCTACACTTCACCCCGTTTATTGAAGTCTCCAGTAGCATTCACAGGAGCCGGAAGAGCTGCCAGGAAAGGAGGGAGCAGCAAAATTGTCTTTTACCAGCACAGTTGATCCATAATAAATCTGGATTCAATCAACTATAAATCTCAACAATAAAGAAATAGTAATAAAATGTCTGTACTTTATGTAGTGCCAACCTCGAATAAAACACTTCTATTTCTTGTCATATTGCTAAAGGGACACTTCAGAAGAGCACTGGCCTTTTGCCTGCTTGACTGTTATTATCCATTTTAAAAACAAAAGTATAAGCTCCCTTAGTGACACTGAAGCAAAGAAACATTGAAATCCTAAATGAATTTTATTGACTTTCGCTGGGGAAATATAAATTCCAACTGGAACTTGTAAAAAGGCATTTCTGGTGAGCCCCCACATTTCCACTAGGGACCTAACTTGGGCAAAAACAACAACAACAAAGCATTCTTAGGAGGGAAAATTTGTCATGGTGAAAGATAGAAGCTATTTTTAGCTGTCATAAATCTTCATTGTATAAGCACTAATCACTTGGGTTGATGTCCTTTACATTAACAGTGATCTAGATATCCCAAAATTTTCCATTTTACTGGCTTTACAAAGGAGAAAATGCAAAGAGTGTTCCCCCTCCCCACACTACCCCAAAGGGCATTTGAGACAATCTTAAGAGAACGCATTGAAAAATGTTAATCAGTTCCAGAAAGCAAGGGAGTGATTCAGAAGCAAAGTGCTCATAAATGCAAAAGAGACCCCCACAGAGTTTCACGGGGACTTACTTCCCATTGATTATAGTTAGGTTTGCAGTCTGCATGCTCTCTCATTCTCTCTTTCTAAATATATGCATATGGATTGGGATCAGCAGCCAGCCAATAATTTCCTGAATATTTTTCAAGATGCCAGTTAATAGCATGGATTCTCCTGCCAGACAGATTTCACTGCATTTCTATAGCTCTCCCAGCATTTTTGGAAAAATAGAGACAAAAAAAAACTCTGTAATTTTTTGCTGGTTATGGAGTGGATCCAAGACTGTCTTCTGCCAGAGGGAGGGCCTACTGTGGGAGGAATGATATGACTTGTGGAAGATCCCTCTGCTTCATTTTTGGGAATGACCTTCCCAGCCCAGCACCACAGTTCACTTCAGTTAGCAGGGCCTCCTGACACCCTGTACAGCATTTTTGAGAGGGTAGGATGGCAAGGAAGGGAGAAAGAAGTCTAGTACTTCATCGTGGTCTCTGTGCATCACACATATGGGCTTGTGCACCTAGATCGGGAAAAACTTCAATAGTTGAATGTGCTGGATTGGGCTGGAGCCGCTCTCCTTCCATTACCCATGTATAGAGGGGACAGAGCCCCACAGCTGCGAAATCCAATACAAGTTCATTCATTCTACTGGCCTGGGTGATAGTGAAAACATTCCAATAAATAAGGGTGCTTTTAATTAAGGAATGAGATAAGTGGACATGGCAATATAACAGATACTCCTGATACACAAGATAAGCCTGATGCCTTCTAAGTGTTTTGGATCACAACTTCAATAGCTCCCTGTGAACATGGTCAGTGGACAGAGATTATGGGACTTTCAAACATCTGGATGGCATCATATTATTTATGCCTAAAACATACAGAGAATTATGAGTTTATAAAGAGCAGGGCTCTATGTGGTGTGAATTAAAACTATTGCTGTTGTTGTTGTTAGTCGCGAAGTCATGTCCGACCCATCGCAACCCCATAGACAACATTCCTCCAGGCCTTCCTGTCCTCCACCATCCCCCAGAGTCCACTTAAGCTCACACCAACTGCTTCAGTGACTCCATCTAGCCA
Source organism: Varanus komodoensis (assembly GCF_004798865.1). NCBI lineage: Eukaryota > Metazoa > Chordata > Lepidosauria > Squamata > Varanidae > Varanus > Varanus komodoensis. Next base: position 2,334,655 of record NW_025335269.1, on the reverse strand, counting down.
CCTCATCCTCTGCCGTCCCCTTCTTCTTTTGCCATCTATTGTTCCTAGCATTAGGCTCTTCTCCAGGGAGTCCTTCCTTCTCATTAGGTGGCCAAAGTATTTGAGTTTCATCTTCAGTATCTGGCCTTCTAAAGAGCAGTCAGGGTTGATCTCCTGTAGGACTGACCGGTTTGATCGCCTTGCTGTCCAAGGGACTTGCAGGAGTCCCTGCCAGCACCACAATTCAAAGGCCTCAGTTCTTCGGTGCTCAGCCTTCCTTATGGTCCAGCTTTCACAGCCATACATTGCAACTGGGAAAATCATAACCTTGACAATACGCACTTTTGTTGGCAGGGTGATGTATCTGTCTAGATTTGCCATAGCTTTCCTCCCCAGGAGCAAGCCTCTTTTAATTTCTTGGCTGCAGTCCCTGTCTGTGGTGATCTTGGAGCCCAGGAAAATAAAATCTGTCACTACCTCCATTTCTTCCACATCTATTTGCCAGGAAGTGAGAGGACCAGATCCATGATCTTAGTTTTCTTAATGTTGAGTTTCAAGCCAACTTTTACGCTTTCCTCCTTCACCCACATCAAGAGGCTCTTTAGTTCCTCTTCACTTTCTGCCATTAGAGTGGTATCATCTGCATATCTGAGGTTGTTGATATTTCTCCCAGCAATCTTTGTTCCAACTGGTGATTCATCCAGCCCCGCCTTTTGCATGATGTGCTCTGCATATAAGGTAAATAGGCAGGGTGACAATATACAGCCTTGCCGAACTCCTTTCTCAATTTTGAACCAATCAGTGGTTCCGTGTCCAGTTCTCACTGTTGCTTCTTGACCTGCATACAGGTTTCTCAAGAGATGAATAAGATGGTCTGGTATTCCCATATCTTTAAGAACTTGCCACAGTTGGTTGTGATCCACACAATCAAAGGCTTTAGCATAGTCAATGAAGGAGAAGTAGATGTTTTTCTAGAATTCCCTAGCTTTTTCCATGATCCAGCATATATTGGCAATTTGATCGCTAGTTCCTCTCTCTCTTCGAAATCCTGCCTGTACTTCTGGTAGTTCTCAATCCACATACTGCTGGAGCCAAGCTTGTAGGATTCTGAGCATAACTTTGCTAGCATGTGAAATTAGCGCAATGGTGTGGTAGTTTGAACATTCTTTGGCACTGGCCTTCTTTGGGACCTTTCCAATCCTGTGGCCACTGTTGAGTTTTTCAAATTTGCTGGCATATTGAGTGTAGCACTTTTACTGCATCGCCTTTTAAGATTTTGAATAGCTCAGTTGGAATACTGTCGCCTCCACTAGCTTTGTTGCTGCTCAGACTTCCTAAGGCCCATTTGACTTCACATTCCAGGATGTCTGGCTCAAGGTCAGTGACCACCCCATCGTGGTTATCAGGAATGTTAAGCTCTTTCTTGTATTGTTCTTCAGTGTAATCTTGCCACCTCTTCTTAATCATTTCTGCCTCTGTTAGGTCCCTGCCATTTTGGTCCTTTATCATGCCCATCTTTGCATGAAATGTTCCCTTCATATCTCCAATTTTCTGGAAAAGATCTCTGGTCCTCCCTATTCTATAGTTTTCTTCTACTTCTTTGCACTGTTCATTTGAGAAGGCATTCTTATCTCTTCTAGCTGTTCTCTGGAATTCTGCATTCAATTGGCTGTATCTTTCTCTTTCTCCCTTGCCTTTCACTTCCATTCTTTCCTCAGCTATTTGTAAAGCTTCCTCAGCCATTTTGCTTTCTTGCATTTCTTTTTCGTTGGGATGGTTTTAATTGCTACCTCTTGTACAATCTTGCAAACCTCTGTCCATAGTTCTTCAGGCACTCTGTCAATCAGATCTAATTCCTTAAATATATTTGTCACCTCTACTGTATATTCATCAGGAATATGATTTAGGGCATACCTGAGTGGCCATACCTGATTTAGGTCATATCTGAGAGCATCATGGGTGCTCCCATGATGATAAGGACATCATTGTTTGGTGTTAATTCTAGAAGGTGTTGTAGGCCTTCATGTCAACTTCAGCCTCTTCAGCACCAGTGGCTGGGGCATAGACTTGGACTATTGTGATGTTGAATGGTTTGCCTTGGATTCGAACTGAGATCATTCAGTCATTTTGGAGATTGTATCCCAGTACTGCTTTTCCTACTCTTTTATTGACTATGAAGGCTACTCCATTTCTTCTTAGGGATTCTTGCTCGCAGTAGTATACCTGATGGTCATCTGAATTAAATTCACCCATTCCTGTCCATTTTAGTTCACTGATTCCTAAGATGTTGATGCTCAGTCTTGTCATCTCTTGTTTGACCACTTCCAGCTTGCCTTGATTCATGGATCTTACATTCCAGGTTCCTATGGATCTTTGCAGCACCGGACTTTCCTTTCACCACCAGATACATCTGCAACTGAGTGTCCTGTTGGCTTTGACCCAGTCGCTTCATTCTTTCTGGCGCTACTAGTACTAGCCCTCTGCTCTTCCCCAATAGCATATTGGACACCTTCCGACCTGAGGGGCTCATCTTCCAGCGATCTCAAGGGGCAGCCGGGCATATATGGATGTAAGCGCTCCTTCAGGTAACCGGGATCCAAGCCGTTTAGGGCTTTATAGGTCATTACCAACACCTTGAATTGGGCCCGGACTTCAATGGGAAGCCAGTGAA